>NW_022602941.1:0-111007 GCF_008692095.1 Etheostoma spectabile | reverse complement strand
ACATAGCAATTTTATGAATATTAAATGTCTCATTTATAGTCGATAGAAAAGGAAAAAAAATATTTAAAAGCGCGTCTTGGTTCATTTTTCCACTGTTCCAACAATCACCACTCTGGTCTGGTTGAAATAAACTCTTAATTCACCCATTTACATATATATGCTGCTCTATACACGCTAAAAAAAGGTAGTGTTATGACAGGAGGTTGTGGAGAATGCTGCTCTATCACACACTAAAAGTAGTGATTATTGACATGGAGTCTGGTGGAGATATGCTGCTCTATATACGCTAAAAGTAGTGATTATGACATGGAGTCTGGTGGAGATATGCTGCTCTATACACGCTAAAAGTAGTGATTATTGACATGGAGTCTGGTAGAGATATGCTGCTCTATACACGCTAAAAGTAGTGATTATTAACATGGAGTCTGGTGGAGATATGCTGCTCTATACACACTAAAAGTAGTGATTATTTACATGGAGTCTGGTGGAGATATGCTGCTCTATATACGCTAAAAGTAGTGATTATTTACATGGAGTCTGGTGGAGATATGCTGCTCTATACACGCTAAAAGTAGTGATTATTTACATGGAGTCTGGTGGAGATATGCTGCTCTATACACGCTAAAAGTAGTGATTATTAACATGGAGTCTGGTGGAGATATGCTGCTCTATACATGCTAAAAGTAGTGATTATTTACATGGAGTCTGGTGGGTTTGGTGATGGTGATGTTGGGGTTGATTCATGTTAAACTAAAAGGATCTTACTCTTTAACTAAAGGTCTATCTCTGTAGGAATCCATCCCATGATGTTGTTAGACTCTGAGTCTGTCAGAGACAACAACAGAACCTTTAGTGGAACGAAACTTAACCTTTTAATTAGGAGTTGAAACACAGACAACAGGAAGAATACATCCATCAAATAATCAGCATGTGTTTTATTGAACTCATTTGGCATTAAGTTGTTCCGCATTTCCCAACATTTAAAACAAGTTGATCATTGACGTTATTCTACAAGTCAGATGAATAAATCAGCCGACCCAACTCCCTACGGACTGAGCTACTGCCCCCCTAGTAGTTATACCTTTGACTTTGAGACTTTAATTATGACTTTTTGAGGACAAATAACATGAGGAGAGTGTGTGTGATGGTGAACAGACTGAACTTTGATTTCAGCAGCTGATTTTCAGTCAGTGTTTCTGTCCACAGGAGAGACTCTCAGTCCTGCAGAGGACACAGAGACACTGAGGAACCAGACCAGAACCCAAACCCAGGATAGAGAGGCTGAGTGAATGTGGTGTTGAAGGTGTGGAGGTGGATCAGTGAGTCTGAGGAGACTGTGTAGAAGGACAGAGAGCCAGCAGGAACGTCCACATACACTGCTACTCTGTTAGAGACAGAGCAGGAAGTGAGGACTGTTTCTCTGTCATTGTGCCAGACAGAGTAACCACGTTCATCAGAGCAGGTCAGACTCCAGGAATGATCATTATATCCAAACCCACAATCTCTACTGTTTCCTTTCCTTCTGATTCCTCTGTAACTCACTGATATATTAACCTCTCCTCTCCTCTCGACCTCCCAGTAACAGCGACCAGTCAGACCATCTCTACACAGCAGCCAGTGACGTGCAGTCAGGGTAGGCAGGGTAGGCAGTGCCTACCTTGCCAAAATTCAAGCATAAAAATGTTTATTAAATAAATGTATTATAAACTTGTATTTGTATTTTTACTGTATTCTCTGTGATTTATATGTGTGTTATTCCAATTATTTAGACGGTACGATGACAAATGTAGCAGTTACGCATCATCAAATAGAAAAAAGCAGGCAGAATAAGCAGTGCCTTTACTGCCCATTCAAGCGATTAGCCAATGTTGCGCATGCGCACTTCGATCTGTATTCTTAACATGTACGTAAAAAGGCACAACTCTGCCGTGCCTTTTTACGTAAATGTGTTATGCCAGTAATCGTCTCCGTTAGATATCAAACATGAACCAATTAAAATCGAGATATTACTGTCCCTTTGCGTAGCTACGTCATTACACCAGCTACGTTGTAAGCGCAATCCCCGCGAAATTCAAAGTCAAAATGACTGCAGCGGTGTCCGCCGATATCACCAGCGCTGTGGAACTTCTCTAACTCGATTTAATTCAAAAAGAAATAATAGCAAGATGGAGGTCTACGCCAGCCTTAGATGGACTACTACAGCAAAAAGGGACAAATACTCGCATCGTTTCAAACTGACTGGTATGGAAGAAGAGATGTGGCCGTGCTAACAGTGAGCGGCGGGACCTCTACGGGGGCCTGGATCTGAACAACCTGCCTGCAGCTTTAACCAAGCAGGAAAAGCCGTCAGTCATATAATACCGGCAACTACAGCTTCGCACATTTCCACCCTGAAAACGGATCAAAACATCCAGTCGGAACCGGCGCGGCGGCACGTCTTCCAGCCCTCGCCGAGTCAGACGATGCAAACTAAAGCGCCGTAAAGACGAGTTTTACAACGCTGTGATCGACGCTTCCCGAGAAAGCGTCGGATGGATTTTATGTACAAATAATCTACCGATGGTGAGTCAGAAACTATTTTGGGCTTAGTGTGATTGAACTAAGCTGCTAGCCATCTGCCTTCATATTCAGTTGAGCAGTGTGTGTTTTCATTGTTGCTGACTTGACTGGGACTGACAAACATAGCCGCTGTGCAATAATTAGAACTAAGATGGTTTCTAACTTGCATTCTGATGCTGGACACTAACGTGTGTGAGAGAGGAGAGATAGAGAGAGAGAAGAGATGTGAGAGAGAGAGAGAGAGAGAGAGAGAGAGAGAGAGAAAATATGTCACCCAGAGTAGTTGTCTGAAATCTTAACTTTGCGGGAACACACTGTCATTGCGGCTTCAAATCAGCTGGTTTTAGAAGTCCTAAGGTCCAGGTAAAACGGTGGAGGGGTCAGGCTTTTGCAGTTGCTCTCCCGAGACTCTGGAACAAGTTACCCCCCGATATTCGCACTGTTACAGATGTGGCTCTTTTTAGGTCCAAACTCAAGACATATCTGTTGAATCAGGCTTTTAATACGTAGCAGTGGTGGGACAGTTTCATTCTTTTGTTTTCTTGAGACTTTTTTCTGATTTTACTGTTCGCTATGTTCACTCTTTTATTGGATGATGTCATTATACTCATTCGTTAAGCACCGTAGCCTGCTGGTTGCTGTAAAGTGTTATATGATTACATTAGATTGATTTTGATTGATAGATTAATTGGAAATGTCTTGCTATCGACCGCGCGTGTGTGCCGCGCTTGTGCGTAACGTTTTGATTTTTAGCCTAAACAATAAATTAGGTAATCTGGCGTTCATAACTCAGTGCCTACCCCTTACTGACATCACCGCACGTCATGCTGTTCCTGTATATCATGTGGTGGAAGTAGCTTGATTGATTGATATGCTCCCTATTTGTACCATAACAGAGATCCAAATTTTAACAAATCAGGTTGGGCGAGTAACCTTTCTGGTACTTCGTGACAAATAACTAAAGGTTGTGTAGTTTCTGCTGACAGACTCAGATTATTATTCTAAGTGTGTGACAACATTATGGGATGGATCCCTACAGAGATAGACCTTTTAGTTAAAGAGGAACATCCTTTTAGTTTAGATCCTTTAGTTTCCAACCAGACCAGAGTGGTGATTGTAGGAACAGTGGAAAGATGAACCAAGACGGCTCTTATATATATATATTTTCTTTCTTTGACTATAGTTGTGTTGGTTTCTAACAGAAATCAACCTGTCAACATTTCTATTCATCATAAAGTTCCGACCCTAAGTTTTTTACCGCCAGTTCAAATGGAGCTGAAACACGGAGGAGGATTCCTCCCTAACGGCCGCTCTGCTCTGCTCCGTGCCCCCGCTGTCCGGTAATAGTTAAAGCAGATAAAAACCTAAAGAACACTCAAAAGCTTCAAGAAAAACTTACTTAAGAAGCTCTTCATTCATGTTCAAGAGAAGGCTGTTTCCAGCCAGGCTAGAATTGATTCATGAAATAATGTGGAATCAGTCCCATATGGTCTAGCGGTTAGGATTCCTGGTTTTCACCCAGGTGCCCTGGTTCAACTCCCGGTATGGGAATTGCTTTATAGCCAATGAAGATCTGTAGTAAGATCTGGTTTAATGGTCCTGTATGCAACCTATGACCCTATATATATATATCTACAGAATATATGTCTCTTAAATCAAATATTGGCCAGTATTTTTAATCTGCGTTGTGATTGTTGTGTGCCTTAATATCACACATGGATATTATGAAAGAAACTGCCTAGCAAACCCTTGCAACACTGTAAAAGGTTCCATGGTGTAATGGTTAGCACTCTGGACTCTGAATCCAGCAATCCGAGTTCAAATCTCAGTGGAACCTGTTTTTAAGCCACAGCAAGGGTAAAAAGATCAACCTTTCAGCTTTCCACATCTAGTTTAAAGTGAGCTTACAGGTTTAATGTCCTGGCCATTTAGACTGCAAACAGTACGTTGATGGGGGCAGTTGAGAGTCACCTGGTAGTTCATGTAATTGGAAGGAGCTTCAAATTTGACAGTATTGACTGAAGTGATAGGCTTTGAGTTACATGGCGGATACACACTTTGCATTCAGTCTCGTAATCACCATAAAAATTAGGTATCACTGAAATTTGATCTTGTGTTTCTGCAGTCAGAGTATACAGTGTTCATCCTGAATGGGCCAGTATAGTACATCAGAATTGCTTGTTGAATGGTCTATTAGCTTTGGAACCCCTCTTCCCCACAGCTTTCAATTGTCAGATATGGGTGGGGGAGTGGGGCACTGGTGTCCAACCCTTTCTGTGTAAGAAAAAACAACTAAAGAGAGTCACAAAACTTCTTGGCCTAGTTTTGAACCTTTGGGGTAATAGAATGGATCAGGAACCAAAACGGACACATCTGGACTCAATGTGGGCATGAACGTTTTAGAACATGAAGAGAGTTATCAGTTTATTTCCCATCTGGCAGGTGTATTTGTGGACTCAGTTGGACATTTTGAAGATAATTGCACAATGTTGACCCAATTGTCAGTCTATTCCCATCTGGCACAGACATTTCTGAACGGACATTGTGGTCAGAAACATTGGTGGATCTTGATTCCCAGCATAGGATTTAGCCTGTATGCACATTGCCTTCACATCCTACGTAATGTATTGCCATTGTCAAGCACATTGCCACCCTGGTGACTTTCTTCCATGTCTCCATGAACGCCCATATATTTGGGCTGACAGTTGAGAAACCTTCCCTTGTTAACTATGACATGGACACGACTGAGAACCTACTATATCATGACATGTTAATTCACTATGTTATAATTTTTTAAACAGGTCCTACTGAATATCTGTTGGGTCAGTCAGGATGGCCGAGCGGTCCGAGGCGCTGCATTCAGGTTGCAGTCTCCACTGGAGGCGTGGGTTCAAATCCCACTTCTGACAACTAGTGTTTTCATCTGGAACTAATGTCTGAGACATGATATTGGGAATAAAGAACTTAGCAGTTCTTTGTATTTAAGAGGACATGAATGTGCGCAAGAAACGCAATCGCAAGTAAAGTGTTTTTTGAGCGTCTTTATTGTCAACAGATGTAAAGTTACCATGTGTTAGAACCATAAAGTTCTGTCAAGAAGTAACCTTACCAGATGCCGAACCACCTCAAATGGCTCCTTTCAACGCGAAGGAGCAGCAACTCTACTCCGAGCTCCTCTTGGATGACTGAGCTTCTCCCCCTATCTCTAAGGGAGACGCCAGCCACCTCCCGAGGAAACCCATTTCGGCCGCTTGTTACCCTTGCCCAACCTGATTTGATAAAATATTAGACCTCTGTTATGGTAAGAATAAGGGAGCATATCAATCTATCAAGCTGCCACCATGAGGATATACAGGAACAGGCAGTGCACTACGATTTTTCAATTGTGCCAGTGTCTGGTAATACTACTAACAATTGAAAAGTTTATGAACATTTGTGCAAACAGATATGGTATTGTTTTCAGGTTGCCGTGGCCGAGTGGTTAAGGCAATGGACTACAAATCCTTGGGGTATCCCCGCGCAGGTTCAAATCCTGCCCACAACGAGAGGCGTTCTTTTAGAGTGCTAGCAAACCAATGACAGATCACAGTAACCCTAATTGCAGTTGTGCCTTCATGTACAGTGTTGTGTTTCTTCATAGGTACTGGAAGCCAACTGTCTCCACCATTTATTATCTGTCTGTGTTACAAGATTTCATGCAGGTTGCTGTCCAGCAGAAAGGCAACAAGTGTGTTACTTTTCCACTATGATTTATACCATAGCAGTGCAATCATTTTGCCCAGGTTTGATTTCCAGCCACCGCAGTTGCATTTACAGGTTTTAAAGCCATACACAACATATTTCAATTCTCTTGCGAGAGTCATCCCAAAAGGATTAATAAAGATAAGTCTAAGTCTATCTCAGAAAAAAGTCAAAAAACTCTGAATATCTTCAGGGGATGTAGCTCATGGTAGAGCTCATGCTTTACATGTATGAGAGGACCTGACATCCAGCAGGTATTATGGTAGAGTCTTTAAAGAGCTGCAAAGATATTACCTCCTGTGGTAATCTGACTGGTAGGGTTATAGAACGTAGTGGTAGACTAAGACTCCTGTAACACAAACTAAGCGTATGCTCTCTTGTTATACCTCAGACTATCAGACAGCACAACAAGCACTTTTAAATGTGCAAGTTTTACGGTTGTACGTACTTGTATTATATTTATTATGCTCCAGCTTTTTTCCATTTTCATGGTGAATTGAATTTGACATGTCATTAAGTTTACTCTTCAGCAGGTGGAGACATTGCATTTCAGAAAAAGAGGCTTTGAAACAGCCTTTTGCTGACTATAAAGCATGGCAATTAGCAGAGGATGGTTTCGATCCATCGACCTCTGGGTTATGGGCCCAGCACGCTTCCGCTGCGCGCTCTGCTCTGCTTCTACCACTGGGGCTGGAGAATCTGTGATTCACATTTTGAGGGAAGGTTTGGGAACCTGTGGCAACCAGGTTCCAACAGTTTACGGGTTGTAAAGGGTTGTATCAGAAATGAGCTTGTGAAATTATTGTGTTTCAACATTTTCACCGTGTTAATCCAACGGGGTGATTTCATGCCAAAGACCGTCTCTATTCAAAACATACTGACTAAACATATTGGCCCTCATTCATGAAACGTGCCTACAACCTGAATAGGCGTAGGACGCACGTACGCCAATTCGTCCGCAAAGCAAGGCATTTATCAATGTCCAACCCTTCTTACTCTCTGATTGGTGTCATACAAACGTTTCATTACTCCCACTTGAAGCCTATCCTAAGATGATTTCTGCGCTCATATCTGGCTGGTTTCTACGTTAGGTTGATAATGAGGGCCAATGGCTCGCGAGAGTGGGGAAAAACATTTATCCATGGTTCTGATTTTAAAGACAGCAGTAAGACAATATGACGTAACGGAAAATAAAAGTGGGAAAGTAGTCTTCAGCGTTTCTTCATTATTCTTTATTAAATACAACAAAAAAAGATGAAGTAATAGAGAGGGATTGAAAAGTGAACAATGTTTAAGATAACGTAGGTGTGAGTAATATGATAAGCTTTAGTCAATAACAGGCAAATATTGTTACAAATGAGACAGCTGCAAATGTTTTTGTTGCTGTTTTTATCATGAAAGAAATCTAAAAGCTAAGCCAGCTCCATGGTGGAATGTAACAAATTTACAAATACACATATCTGTACTTTACTTTAGTCGAATCCGTAGTGTATATTTGATTTTTATATTTATTTGTTATATTTTTGCAGCAATTGTGAACTTTCTACTCCACTACATTTCTACAACATTATATATATATATATATATATATATATATATATATATATATATATATATATATCATATAGTATATAATATATATAGATATAATATATATATATATATCTATATATATGTAGACATTGAGAGAATAAATCGTTATGCAATATTTTTAATACTTAATTTAAATCAGGTAGCCTACTTTTTACTTCTACTTAAGCAGGGTTGTCCTTGTGGTACTTATACTTTCACTGAAGGAAATATGTCTCTGGTTATTTGTACTTTTACTTAAGATTTTACTGAAGTTCAGTACTTCCTCCACCATTGGTAGCTCCTACTTTCTTTATGGAATACAAATCTAAAAATGCTTTGCTTGTTTTCATGTGGATTGAAAAATGCACTCCATGTGTTGCAACATGTTTGTTTCCAGACTTTGGAATGCCCTTTTCTGATCAGACATGTCGAAGCGGGTGCTTCGTTTAAAATCACTCCTCAAAACACACTCATATTTCTTATACGTATGCACTCTCACCACGTCCTCCATCACTTTTCTTGGAAGTAGCAAAGAAGCAGCACATCCTGCAGATCACTTTTCATGTATTCTGTGAGTACCTTCTGTTTACACTGTTTGGTGCTAGAATTAGTGTAATTTAAATTCTTATACAACAGCATACTTGGTGTTGCACTGAACACAGGCTGTAATAGAATTGTAATTTGCACATTTGGAAATTCAGTCTTTCTTCACCACATCTGTATATATTGCAATGAAAATCTCATCAGTTTTTCTGAAGTGTGTACAAATGAACAGAAGACTACCGGAGACACATCATTTGTGGTTGACATTATTTGCCAAAGATTGAGTTCTTAAATAACCACCTTTGATTTCATGTGACTGACTTGAGCCAGTGGTTGTAAACTATGATACAACAATATTCCTGATGTAGCCTGAAAAAGGGCAAAATCTTAACTATAATTCTATTACTGTAGATTTCAAAGGACTTAAAGACATTTAGATTTCAGAATGTTGATCCAGTGACAAACAGGTTTATCAGTAATGTTAAGGTAAAGTTTACCTCTTTGTACCAGAAATCTTGCCTCCTCTAGTGATCTAATTTACTGAAAGAATAAAAATTATTGCTCCAATAGATGTTATGATGCTCTGCATTCTGAAGATGAGGATGTTCCTACTGTTCTGCGTCCTCTGCTTGATGTCTTCTACTGGCTACAGTCAGCTTCCAGACCTCCTGGTCCTAAAGGTGACCCAGGACGTGTTGGGCCGCTGGGCCAGCTGGGCTGGGCTAGCTGGGCTACCTTGGGCACCTGGGAACCTGGTGGGTAATATTGACTTCCACATCTCGCTCCTTGGAACACTTGTTCTGACCAAACTCTAATCATTATTAGTCTGAATTCTGGCACCCCTCTGTTGGCCAGGCAGATCAGTTTGTTTTTAACCACAAGCTTTATCCAATCTACCAGGAGTTTTATGAGGTCACTTATATATTTTCTTCATTTGACTTGCTGTGTAAGCTGCAACAAGTCCTCCGAACCATAACAAAAACATAGGTTGTTTATTCCTAACCGATAATACAACCCACACAAGCAATTTCTGTCCTCATTTTAAACCAAAACACACAACTGTCACAGTTTTAAACACATTGTTAACACTGTGAAACACTTACAGTTTAGTTAGGTTTAAGCACAAAAATGAACTTATTTGGTTTTGTCTGCGTAACAAAACTACTTAGTTAAGTTTAGAAAAGGATTGTGGTTTGGGTATAAAGGAGAATAAAGCTGAAATGCATTCAGCAGTCTTCCAAAACTTTCATTCCCTGCTCAGCCATTTTTTTAAGTGGCTGTATACAGAAAGTTGATTTACATAATGGGTGTAGTATATAGTTGTTTAACATAAATGTGGGCTTAAACATCAGTGTTTTACATGAAAGTTGGTTAGTACATCATATTATATGCTATACTATTGGTTAAAGAGAGACTGGGTGTATTAGGCAAGTTTTAAGGTTAACACAATTCACTGACGTTGTAATAAAGAAACAATAGCTCATTCACACAGTCACAGCTGCAAATTAATCTTATCTTACCCTGCTGGCCAGAGCCAGGAGTGTCCGGCTGGTGTTCTTCTTCATTTCTCAAGGTTTCAAAATATTCACATGATAACTTTTAAACAATAATACTCAGTTCAGTTTTCATACAAACACTTTGTTCAGTCTCCACAGTGACATAGCTCCGTGTGTTCTGTAAAGTACAAAACAAATTCCCCAGTTACTTTAATTTTCAAAAGGGGACATGAATCCCAGTCTCCTGGGTGAAAAGCCTGTGTTTGTTTGACCAATCCATACCCCAACTTGTCTCCTTATGTAGTACTTGGCAATCTTACATTGACTACTAAACGTAAAAATGAGTTGTAATAGCTAAGTGAACAAACAACTTATGTTGGTGTTTTCAGAGAACAGTCTGCTCAGCTGTGAGAAACTTCATGAAACAATGACAGTGATGGGCCCAATGTATTTTAACTTTAATGCTCACCAGAGAATGAACCTTGTGACTCAGACCTCTATGAGTAATTTAGCAAAAATCTGTCTGAACGTTCTATCCATACAATATTTTGTTTTTCAAATAGACATCAAACAGAACAAACATAAAAGGTGGTGATGGCACAGTGGATATAACATATTTAATTTGATTCCCACTGTGTTACATCAACCAATGTGTACTTGAGCAAGACACTTAAACCCCTAATTGCTCCAGAGGCGTGCAACCTCTGACATATAGAAATTTTAAATTGCTTTGAAAAAAATGTATCAGCTAAATGGCATGTATTGTAATAACAGCCTCAATGAGCTTTAGATTGTTGATCATCTTGTATGTCTCTTTCCCTGCTCTTGTACACATGATTTGTTGGACCAAAAGGAGTGAGGGGACCAGTTGGACCGCCTGGATCTGCTATATTCTGTGGACGAGGTTATATATTTTCTGGATTCTAAAGACCATATTTCATGAAATTACTTTCACAGGTCGGAGTCCAACCAGCGGCAGCTGCTTTGAGTACCAAACCTCTATAAATGTGTGCCTGTTCTACCAACTAAGCTAACCCAGCCACATGCTGTTGCAATATTAACTGGCGTAATAAACATATATCGAAAGACTGGGACATATCGCAAAAGATACTCAGAGAATTTGATTTGTTTTAATTCCAACAATAAATTTGTTGTATTTCTATAGAATACTGTAACCAGCAGAAATGCAGATCTGAGCACACTTCAGTATCTGTTTATCTATAATAAGTAATATCGTAATATCGTTACCACAATAGTCAACAATGTTTTGAATACTGTATTGCATTTTTTCTCATATTATGCAACCCTACTTGAGACCCATCTTTTTTGTTGGTCTAAAGTTCTTCTATAAAGCACCCATTTAAAACCACACTCGAATAAACTGTCAATCTCTGTCTGAGACACATACATCAAGGTACATAAATGTCAGAAAAGAGTGAACATTGATGTAATCTGGTTTACTCATCATTCAGAGAGTTCAGAGATAGAAGAAGAGGAGATACACTTTACCAGTGTTGGGCAAGTTACTTTTAAAAAGTTATTGGTTATAGTAACTAGTTCTTCCAAAAAGTAACTAAATTAGATTCTCAATTACAAATTATAAAAGTAACTAGTTATTTCAGAAGTAACTAATGCGTTAGTTTCAAGAACATTTTAAAATGCTCAAATGTGACCCCACTTCCCCCCTCTTTAATGGAACTTAAAATACATGTGATGCATGTTCAATTATTTATGGTAAATCTGAATATTATAATGAAATGGACCCTTAAAACAAACATACAAAATATATACACTCTATGTAGTGCAAATAACATGAGTGCCCTGATGTTTTTACTTGTGCAATTAGCTTCGAAACGAGCAGCCACTTTAGACTCCATGTTTTCTGACCACGGTGGGAAATCTGTAGCAGGCAAAGTTACATTTTTTGAGAATGCATGTCTTACAAAATGTGGACTCAGGTCTAATTGGTAACTGAACTTGATCTGTTTGATCCAGGTGTCTCTGGTCAGGAACTGGAGACCTTAAAGAACAGCCTCGCTAAGTTAGAGCTGGGTAAGTATCCTGTAGGACCAAGATGACAATACAGTTTGAAAGTTCTTGAACAGTCATTTTCACTTTATTCATTTCTGATTTGTTGCATGTTGTTCTCTTTACATTTCAGTCGTGAACTATGACTTTGTCCGAAGAGTTGGCCAGAAATACTTTGTGTCCTACAAGAAGAGGGACTCTTTCTCCAGGGCCGTTGAGTTCTGCTCCCAACGAGGCCTAGAGCTGGCTTTGCCCCAGAACGAGGAGGAGAACAACATACTCTCTCAGGTGTTTGGGGATGATAACAAAACAGCCTGGATCAGCGTCAACACTAACAAAGCTGAGGGGAATTTTGAGGCTGATATGAAAAACCGACCTCTGACCTTTACGAAATGGGGAGAAGGGCAGCCAGACAAATCCATCCAGGATACAGGCTGCACCACGCTGTCAGAAAACGCCTTCTGGAGAGTGACACACGATTGTTCTCTGAATGCTTACATCGTTTGTCAGATGTAGAAAGTTGTTGTTGCCTTGAAAGTCATGTTTTAAATGTTGCTTTAAACATACTCTCAAAGTCACAGTCTCATAATCCTGTGAATCAAAAATAATGAATTTATCTTTTTTCTCATTTTGATGAAGATATCATGGAAACTTCAATGTCCGGGTTTAGGAATAACTCAATGTAATAGTTTCCCACCAACATCCTTGTGATATGTATCTTAATCCCTCAAAAAAACCCATCTTGATTGCATCAGCAATGTGGCATTATTACTCTTGTGGAAACATTCCTCGACTAAAAAGAATTTTAGCAAATTATTACCCTAATACTTTTCATGGCTGTGTAAGAACTTTTCAAATGGGGTGTGTTAAATACCAAGTCTCTTGCTGTTCCTTGACTAGTTGGCCACCCCTAGATAGAGGCAGATGAAGTGTTTACGACCCATCATTGATGACAAAAGGATATATCCGCTGTCGGGGGTCTGATTTAAAGGAAATGGTACTCTTTAAAAGTGTTGGGTTTTCAGTGTTAAACTAATGAGGAAGAATTTGACAAATCTAAATCAACCAAAAACAAGTCCCTGAACTTAGTCTTTCAAATATCACACCTGAATCTGTCAAGTCTTGACCATTCCCTGACCGGGAATTGAACCCGGGCCACGGCGGTGAGAGCACCGAATCCTAGCCACTAGACCATCAGGGAGCCACATCTATCAAATTTATTTTTGTAGATGTGAGTTTCCTTTTCACTTACTGGAATGCCTCATATTGTTTTAGGCGAGGAATGGCGCCTGGCTAGAGCTTCAGAAGGCAGGACATGACAGATTACACATCTGTCACATAGTCAGTTTGTATTCTTAAAACAGAACGAGAAGACGCCGGTAAGACAAAGCTGATATGACTAATGTTTAACCTGTGTTACACTTTGAAACTAAATAAACAGACACATAGTTAACAGAGATCTGAGTGTTACGTGGTTATTGTAAATAGGTAATGTTTGTGAAGTATGGTAGGGTTTTACACAGAATGAAAGACTGATGAATGCAGCAGTGACATGTAAATCCCCGTAGTTTTAGATGTTTAAATGTGCTCACAAGAAAGCTACGGGATTACTGTGGGGAAGTGGAGAATGGCTAGGTTAACTGAAGATTTTAAACATTGTGAAAATGAACAAAACATATGAACACGTTAAACATATATGGGCATATAACATACCTACAGTCTCAGTCTTTGGATGGTATAGGTAGCGTATCGCTACACTGTAAAAAAAATCTGTAATTTTACGTACTTTTTCCTGTTAAATTTACAGTTTTTTTCTGTATTTTTTAAATACAGAAAAAAAACAATAAATTACAATAATAAACTGTGAATTTAAATGTCTAATGTAAAATAACGTAAAAAAGCTGTAACTGTGAATAAACATAGCATTATCATTATTTTACAGAAAAATTATGTTTTTTCACATAAAATTACTTTAAAAATACATTCTAAATTCATTGTATTTTCACAAATATTTTTTTTATTTATAAGATAAAACTGTTAAATTTAAGTTTAATACTGTAAAAACACTGCTAAAAGTTGATAGAATTAGTGGTAATTAACAGCAACAAAAAGTATTTTTCTGTCATGTTACATAGAATACTTGTGAATTGACGAATACCTCGTAAAATTATGGAAAAATTCATTATTTTGAAAACAAATACCTTGGAAAATTGTTTTTTTAGTCAGAGTAAAAATGTCTATAAGCAGTATTAAACTGTAAAAATACAGTTTTTGTCATTTAAAACAGCCACAATCCCTGTAATTACACACACAAAAAGAAAATGTATTGTTTTCACATAAGTTTGTAAAACCACTATCAGAATGTATCATATATTCACAAATATTTGAGTTATTATGAAGCTAAATCTAAGTATTAAGATTTGATACGGTAAAAACATTACTAAAAGTAGGTGCAATTAGTGACAATTGACAGTAAAAGATATTCGTTCAGTAATTTTATATGGATTTGCTTGTTAATTTACTTAAATTTCCACATTGACAATTTATATTACAGTGTAGTAGTATATACTATTAATTTATGTTAGAATAGAGCCCAGGAACCTCTTTTGATTTATACTATTTGTTAAAGGAGACCTTCATATCTATGATGTTACAATGCCAGATGTTCATGTTAAACATGGCCAAAGTGTCAAATAATGAGCTAAACATATTTAAAAGAAATCCCTGTGAGACAAAAAATCTGATTACCCAGTGTTCAGAATTGTTTTCAGCAGTTTTCTTTAGTCTGGGCTCTGTGTGACAACACACTGAGCCAGTTTCCTATATCTGGCTGCTGGCTGAGCTATTACACAGTGATCACAAGACTACAAAATAGGACTTGAAATGCAGCAGCATACAGCCCCTTTTTAAGTCAAACATTTCAGCTTAAACATTTCCACCCCCATATAAAAAAGTACAACTAAAATCCTTCATAAAACAAAAACATCTAATTTTATTTACATTATTGATAGCATTTTCAGATATTTACTTTCAAAACCAACTGGGTCAACATAAAGCTATGAATGTTGCCACTGTAAGTGAACTACCATGTACAATTATAAGACTTCCTCACTTTCTTGATTCAATTTTATATTATATGACTTTCTAAAGCTGTGTGCACTGGATTTACATAGAGTTGGTTACGTCCACAATTAAGTTGGTATACAAAATCAATGAAAATCAATGGGAAAAAGACAGGAATGTGATACAAACAGAACCCAAGCAGAAAATGTTAACATATCTTGTTAAATAGTTTGTACCATTCATAGCACACTGTACAATATATGAAACATTTAGGGCAGTCTTAATAAATCAATTTATATGCCAGTTTACAGCATGCAAGCCCAAAGTAAGTTTTTTTTTACTCTTCTGACTTTATACTACAAAACCTCTGAATGACATTAAGTAACCACCAAGCTTTTTAAGGTAGCTAAATTAGAAAGCAAAATTAACGGCAAACAAAATCCTCAGTATATCTATCCAAGGTCTGTAACACATAAAAACCTAAAGGTTGAGTATAAATGACGTGTGGGGAGTTTGAAAAAGGTGATTCCTGAAGGCACTTGCTTCTCATTGACTACTGCCCAAAGAGCCACTTCCTCCTGGTACGTCCCCAACATCCTGAAAAGGGAATACATATCCAGTGTGTGTTCATATATTGTACAAAATATCATATTGATTTCAGAGAAGAGTGGGCAGACAGGTTCAAGATGGTAGAAAGGCAACATTAATTTAAATAACCACTTATTACAACCAAGGTTAGGGCGGCTCGATTATGGCAAAAAATCTTAATCATAATTATTTTTGGTCAATATTGAGATCACAATTATTTAAGACGATTACTTATCGACTTTGGAAACATCATCCACTTATTTATCCTTTTTTTTTAAACTTGTATTTTTAACAGTGGATTTCCTGGGATATAATTCAAATGACAAAGAAAGAATATTGCGAACCTGAGTGTGGCACAATAATCGTTTTACCTCAACTATTTTGTTTTCATAATTGTCGGAGGCCATCATTGAAATGGAATGTAACTGTAATCAAGGTATGCAGAATATCATCTCTGAACGCACAACCTTAAAAAGAGATGGGCTACAGCAGCCAAAGACCCCACCGAGTGCCATTTCTGTCAGCGTTTCAGTACCCACCCTAAACTAATGGCGTTTTTCCACTGCTGGTAACGGCTCGCCTCGGCTCGGCTCACCTCGGCCCATTCTATGTTCGTTTTCCATTGCAGATTGCGTAAAGCCTCAGCGTGGCTGGTCACTATAGCAACGCGTGATGACGTAATTTTCAGCGTGACTCACAACAGCACGTCGGCTACCTGCCGCGGCCAGAAGAAATGTTTTGTTTCAAAAGAAACTGAAGGAAGCAACAAAAATCACCGCTAAAAAAACGGGAGTTTGGGAATTCTGACGGAGTTCAGACGTCGACGTGACGGCTGTTCGCCGACACAAAAGGGTAAGTTAAGTTTCCTGGTAACGTTAGCTAACATCTGCATGTGTTCAGCATCGCAGTCAGTATTTACTATACGCTATATAAAGTACACGAACTTTAGCAACATGATTACACACCAACATGTGTGCTGTGGACTGTTTGTGTTTCAGAGCATTCACGCTTTGCAAAATCGCCGCCGCAGACCGTCTGGTGGGCGATGTCCGACCGGTGAGATCTCTGGTTTTGACTACTGGGCTTCGTATAATCTTCATGAGAGTCACGGAGAGGCTTATGACAACGACTGGGATGCATCTGGGACAGCAGAGCCGGCGGGACACTGTCACAGGGTGCAGAGGAAGAAGACCGGGAAGTTTGGGAGGGTTTGATCCGCTACTTGAAAAGCTAAATAAAAACTTTTGTTATATATATTGTCTTGTTTTTTAAAGTAACAGTGTGCAATATTGGAAACGACATGAAGCCCTAGGAGCCCGAACAGTTGAAAAGTGAGAATAGTGCAGAGAGTGGATAATCTGTCTGTGTTTGGCTAGATTTGTTTTAAATGTCCCGTTTGTTCTGGACACACACTCCGCACTCTTGTTTGCTAACAACGCAGTCATAAGTGACGATTCTCTCCGACCAACCAGCGGTCTGCAGGTAACCACGTCACCTTTTGGGCTCGCCTCGGCTCGCTTGGAACCTCGACTGAGGTAGTACTAAAAAAAGTACCTGGTAGCAGGTCCCAGGGACTTTTTTTCGTAATGGAAAACCAAAAAAGGCGTGTAGAGCCGAGTCGAGTCGAGTAGATACCACGCAGTGGAAAACCGCCATAAGACCACACCAGGTGCCACTCCTGTTCACAGCTGTTCAAGATTAAGTTATAAAAGGGCTCTTACCAGCAACAATGTCCCTTACAAGAGAGGGCCTCATTTTTTCCCATGGCGCCTGGAACTTGTCCACCAACATGCTGCTGCCACATGGAATGGTTATTTGACAGGGCTGAAGACAGGTGGAAGACAGGCTGAAGACAGGTCTTTCTCCCTCAGGTGAACAAGTGGCTGGCTGGGTCTTCTTAAGTCTGCATATAAGCACAGAACAAAAAGTATAGCTAAACCTCAATAACGAGATATGAATTTGCTTTGTCATTATTAGATATTAATGCATATTAGATTAGTTATTAAGATATAATCAAAATATCGAAATAACAATGAGATAGCTAACATGTTGCTTAAGCATTTCTGTCCATGTGTTTGAAGTGCTGCCACGGTCATAAAAGCACCATAGCTTTTGACATGTCCACAGTGAAATGAAATGTTTTGCAAGATGCATTATATGAATTTTAACATGAAAAATAAACCAAGAAAATAATGCTTTGCAGAACTTACAAACCGTGTATGTCACTTTTGATAAGCTAATGTTAGCTTAACTTGGAAGAAGTTCGTTTTGCAACTTTTAAAATGACCGTATACCGTTCTGTAAATCTTTGGCTGACGTTTCTTTAAAGAACCGAATATGTTGGTTAGTGAATAGAAATCATTTTGTTAATTAAAACACTTACGTGAAATGTGTTCTGTGCTGCTCCAATCCTTCAATGGCGCCCCACTCCTCCTTTACGTCGCAAAAAATGTCCTCGTTCTGAAAAATACTCTTCCTCCAGCAATGTTTCCTACTGGATTGCGGCTGTTTTACCGTCATAAAATCTCTGAATATGTTTTGTTAATAACATTGTTTAATTTGTTTTGTTCATTTGAAAAAGTCAAATGCAAAGTTAACGCCACAGAAAGCCGCGCAGGAAGACCACAGAACTTACTACCTACTAAAAGCACCGCGCAGTCATACACATTCGCATTCGCACATTACCGTCACCAACCGGACCGGAGTGTGGGGCGTGTTCCACCACTGTCATGCCGCGAATGCCGCGGGTGGGCTTCATTCCATTTCAAATGACTGCCTGTCTGCCGCAACCCGAACCCTAAAGTCACTGTTTCTGTTAAAATAGATGACTTCTAGATGCCATTTAATAAAGCACTTCACACACTATGTTACTATTCTCTTTTCAAGCAAATCAAAATGACCTATTAGTGTGTGTAAACTGACAAAAAACATAAAAGCACTGCAGTCAATTAGGGATGAGCCGAGTATCCGGCTGAAACGAGTATCCGGTACGGATAAAGCACTTTTGCCGAGTACAAGTATTATCCGAGTAATATGAGTCAATATCCGTGCTCGGATTCAATGAAATTCTCCATTGACTGGGTCTCCGTTCTGTGATAGGCTAGTCACAGTGCCAGTCACAACGCCTCTCCCTTACACTATTCTATGATAGGCTAGTCCCAGCGCCCCTCCCCTACACTATTCTGTGATTGGCTAGTCCCAGCGCCCCTCCCTACACAGACAGACTCCTGTTGCTGTGTGTCTCTCACTCGCACACGGGACACGGAGAAGTGAACAGCTCTCCCTTTCTGGTCCGCGGAGCTTTTCCCGTTAACATTTAGGGTTTCTTCAAGCTTCAGGTTTGTTTTATACTTCAGTTTGAACTAGTACCTAGCAACCAGGAGACTTCTGGTAACCGTGGGGTTGGTTCAGGCATAGTGCTCGGCAGAATGCTACTCGTGTTGCATGTCTGCCGTCTGAGTTTTTTTTTTTTTTTTTTTTTTAAACTGCCTGCTGCTCTAACCAGTTTTTTTTAATGTCTGAAACTTTCTTGCTGTGTTTTAAAAAAATAAAAGGCAGTTGCGGTATAAATGAATAATATTACAAATTAAGATACACACACAAACACATTCCAACCCCCCCCCCCCCCCTCTCTCTCTCTCTCTCTCTCTCTCTATATATATATATATACACTACCGGTCAAAAGTTTGGGGCCACTTAAAAATTTCCATACCACTCCATTATAGACTGATCTGAGTGGGGGGGCTGATCTTTAATGCAATATCTACATTACCCATTATCACCAACCATTCATTCAATCATCCAAAGGCACATTCTGTTCACTAATCTGATATCATTTTAAAAAACTAACTACAAAAACACTGGCAAACCTATTTGCAATTATGTCAACACATAATGTAATCTGATTACTGCCCTGGTTAAAAAAACAATGCAACTGATCTCAGCTGGGGCTCTGTCTATAATGGAGTGCAATGGAAATTTCTAACTGACCCCAAACTTTTGACCGGTAGTGTGTGTATATATATATCTTACTCACTCACAGGCACAGACACTCACACATACCTGGTGGGAAAATAAAAAAGAACCAATAAAAAAAAAAATTGATCACACTGATAATAGAAAAATTAAAAGTTAAAAAAATAAAGTTATATTATTGAGTATGAAAACTCTTGTTCATTACATTTTACTTAATAATTGCAACCACATTGCTGTATTTATTGTTGCAAAACTTGTTATATACTGTAGGCCTATATAGTTTGTCACCATGACAACACCATTGATCTGAAGCTTGATGCTGTCATGGAAATAGTTTTCTAATCAGCAATAAATATAACAATTTCTGATCAACTCATATCAATTGCATGCTTAAAATAACATACCGGTTAAAGCCACCCCCCCCATTTCCGACCCACTTCCGGGTTAAATCTGACCACTTCCGGTTTAGGCCCCGCCCACTCCGAGTACGGATCCGGATACAGATAATACAAGTGGTAAACAGATACAGATACAGATACAGATAATGCTGTACTCGCTCATCCCTACAGTCAATACTGAATATCTTTACCAGTATTTGGTTTTAACAAAATATTTCTGGCTACTGTGTTTAGTATACTCCAACTGCACAAACTCAGTAAAGATACATGCCTTTGGAGTGAGAACCTGGTTTCAAATCCCACTGCGATACATCCACCACTGCGCCCTGAACAAAATGGGTTACTTTCTCCAGAGATGTGACCTCTGACATATATAACAATTGTAAGTCAATTTGGATAAAAGCGTCAGCTAAATAAGTAAAATGTAAAAAATATTTATGTATAATTTCTCTGCACCTTTGAAGTGTGTTTTTCATCTGGCATTTCCTCAGAACTCTGACTTCACTTATGCTTATTATCACAAAGCTACTGTAGCTCTGATTGATACTTTCACCTGACAGAAACAAGTCTACAGGTCTTGATTTTCCAGATTATTTCTATAAATATGCCTTTCCTGTGTTGCTACATAGCATGATTACTTTCATAAAAAACATAATCAACTCTTGAAAGGTAGTTCTGATGGGACAATATGACTTCATATGAAAGCAGCCCTGATAGTGTAGTGTCTGGACATTATGTGGTCATGGATGCATCAGTCATTCACTGATGTGGTGTTAAAAATAGGTCATTAGTAAAGACAACTGTTAAACTACATTCACACTGCAGGCTTTAATTATTGCCCACATCAGATTTTTTGATTGATTGTCCTATTTTTAAAGGTGCTGCATATTAGATTGTAGTGTAAAAGAAGATGCAAAGACATGCCATGTGACTTTTGTGGTCAGCTACATTACAGCACTCCAAGAAAGTGCAATATTCTACTTTTGTAATACCATTATCAACATATTTTTAACCTTTTAATGTGTTTCTGTGAAATAAATAAAGTAAAGTAAAGCTGTCTTATAATTTCTTAAGTAAAAAGTACAGTAACTGGAGCATTTGTTCAGGTTTCACTTCAGCCCCCTGAGTTTGAGACCCCGGATCTAGACTGACATCAGTTGCATGAATACTGATTTGACTGTCAAGACTGAGGTAACATTTCAAAAAAAGCCTAGCTGTATCTCATTATGATTACATATGCAGCCCAAATTCAAACTAGAAAACATTCAATTTTATGTGACTTATTGTTATAAAATTTGGTCTAAGTCACAAAAAAAATCTGATTTGGGTCAGTCTGCGGTCAAAATAAGTGGTTATTTCCAAATAACCACTCTGTGTGTTACAGCATTATATAATGTTCTGTCATTCAGAATTTAGAATTTCATATGTGTCTGTCTGCCTTCGTAAATTCCAATCTGGACAGTGAAATTGGGATATCTTGCACAAACAAAATTCTTATTAAAAAGTAAGACTGCTTTTTTTTCAAATTCAACGACATGGAGAAGCTTTTCCATGCGAGGAATTGTAAATAGCTTCTTGGATTGCAGTATCTTAAAAATATATGAAACAGTGCAAAAGACTTGAAAGGGTTAAATCAGGAACGTTGTGTAGACAGAGTCGTTAACGGATCCGCCAGGTGCAGACAGCGGTCAACTTCAAAGACAACTTTCATCTCTGCAAAGTCAGGAGCGGGAGATTTTGGGATACGTGACTCTAAATGTGCGAACCAGTGTTGCCAGGTCCGCTTATTCTAAGCGACTTTGGGCTTGTTTTTTTGTAAAGTCGCTTACAAATATTGGTAGTCGCGGGTTGCGGTTTTTTTGGGCTTGTCACTAAAGTGTAGTTGCTTATTTGGACTTGTACACAGCTTGTCCTTGCCGGCTCGCTCGATCCCGCCCCTTTCCCCATAAACACTATAGACAGCAGCGTTATTTCCCACCCACTTCCTGCTTCTAATTGGCTCTGACCCAGATGGAAACGAGTACCAACCAATCAGAGGCAGAGCAGGGCAGTCTGTTGTTTTCTATTTAGGAAATGCGCGAGTAGCGACTAATGGTGAGTGGACTGTAGGAGAGTTTTTGGAGGAATAAATGCCCGGGATAAAGTGGGAGAAATATGGGAAGAAATATAACAAAGACTGGGAGAAAGAGAAAGGAGGAAATGAATGGATTCAACCCGTCGTGGGGAACAACTCAAAATCACTGTGAAAAAAAGTGATTTCAAATCCCATCCGTTTTCTAATGTTAACTAATGTTAAAAGGTGGTTTAAGTTACTCCTGTGGTCATTGTCCTGAAGCTCAGGGGGAGAAAATAAATAAACTCTAGCCTACCGTGTGTACAGTTTACCAATCTGTCTACATGGATTGTAACACAGTTTTATTTATTTTTCTCTTCCAGGATCTTAGGGGGGCTACGTAGAAAAAGTCGCTTATTTTGGGCTTGTTTTCACAGGCCTGGTTGCGTATTTGTCTCGCAAGATCTGGCAACACTGGTGCGAACCTTCCAATAATTTTAAAGAACAACGGCAACGTCTGAGTGGGAGGGGTTACGTTAGAAAGCGCGGTGGATACAGCGGGAAGGAGACAGACAGAGAACGAGTCCGGAGCAAGAGAGGAGCCGCGGCTGTTTTACCGTTGGAAACAGTATGGAAGAGAGGGAATTTTAAGTGCAACGTGTGTGAAATTCAGGTTGGATAAGATGCCATTGACAGTCTGCACGTAAACAAGAACTACAAGGTACGTAAGCCCGAAATATAAACTGTATTAACGTTACTCATTCAAGCTTGGTAACTTTAGTTAGCATAAATGTTAGCTTGTTAATCATTTACCAACTTTAACTTTACTCCAGCTTGGCAAACGTGCTAACTTTGTAACCTGGGACCTGAACCTCGACGTGAACGTGGTTAACGGTGTCAAATAAATGAAGCAACGTTACAGTAAGTGTTGGCTCACTAGTATAATGTGGTTAGGTTGAGATAGTGTTACCTGTTTTACCTATTTAGCTAACGGTACTTAAACAAAATAGTTTACAATGCATTTTTTTTTTTTTTTTTTGGCAGATTTCTAAATTAAAATTGCCTCATACTTTCTTTTCTGTCTCAACAGATTTGCTGACAAAGTGAGAGGTGAGTGTTTTGCTATGTTCAAATGTTCAAAGTTCACTTGTCAGGTGTCTGTGAAAACCCTAAAAGGTTACTACGTTCAACATCAAGGGTTACACAGAAATGAGGCTCATTACCAGTATGCATGTTGGAAGTCTCACTTTAGAAATTATAATTCATTTAAATGCCATGTTTCCAGTCATCATCGACAGACATCTTATGTGTCACAGTGTGAGACTTTGCAAGCACCATTTTAATGTGAACTTACTCATTGTAAGAGTTGATTGATTTAAAAGATCTTTTGTGTCACGTGAAATCTCATGCTTCAAAAAGAGAGGAGGTGCAATGCCCGTTCAAAAACTGTGACAAGACTTTTTCAGTGAAATGGTCTTTAACGTCCCACCTATCCAGAAAGCACAAACACTCAACAGCTTTTTTATGTCTCTGGTGCATACTGTTTTCCTTCAGCGCCTAGTGAACCTCAGTTTTCTAAAGCTTGTACTTGTACTTTTTGTTAACGAAAGGTTGATATAATGAACAAATCCTAGATTTTTGTTTTTATTGCCTTTTGGAAAACATCCCAACCCATTGGAGTTTGCTATCTATTGCTAGTTAATGATGATACTGTATTGTTTGGCCTTTGGTGATTCTACTCCTTCCAGTTGCAATGTTTTTTCATGTGTTTTGTGTGCTTTTGTTAAATCTAATTTTACTTTACAAACTTATTGAATAATTACTGGACGTTATGGTCTTTGAGCACAGTCTCAAAAATACAGATCCCCTGTCTTTTGTATGTTTACAACAGGAAGTTCTCCTATGGCAGCAGATTACTTCATGCTTTCTGTGGACCAGACCATTGTGAAAGGCCACATCAATGCCTTCACTGATGCTCTTGTTTTGATGTTTGCCACGTACTACTGCCTGAACATCTCTTACACAGCAGCCCAAGGAGCAACATTGGAGTTCTTGCAGAGGTAAGAAAGCGAAAGTCTATTTAAAATATCAAAACAGACATTGAATGACCAGAAAGTTAGTTATCTCTTTAAAATATGATGCAATTTAATAAAGAAGCCTTGCATAGGACAGGATTTCACAACTTTGCCTTGCTGTCACAGCCTTTGTCTTTTTCACTACATTTTCTCAACTGTAGAGTGTGTATTAATATACTTCTTAAATTAACTGACCTTCTCAACAAAATAAGTGAGATTAAGAGTTCTAATGCCATGTCAAGACATCTATGTATTGTATTGCAGAGATATTTACTGAATTTAGCATGCTAACAAGCCAACCCCGGCCCATTCTGTCGGGTTATTCTACTTTTGATCTTAAGAGACGATAGTCCGCTTATGCCTCCTCAAGTGTCAGCTGAGATGTGTGAAGTAACAACTGTGTGTTGGCCTCAGCAGCACAGTGAGCAGCTGGTCTGCAATAAGCCATTTTATCTTATGTTACTTTAAGATACAGTGGTCAGTATTGTGCCAATATGCCTCCTCGCTGTGTTGTGTGAAAAATATGGAAAGGGCGGGTTTAAAATAAAAAAGTGAGTGAAATGGTATACTCGATAATGTCTGCTCATTGATAAATCAATTGTTAAGATACTACTGTATATGATACACATCTCACACTGCTGGTGGCTCTTTTTTATTTTTTTTTTGGTATGAATTTGACAGGTGAATTATCACATTGTACTGTTTTCTTTTTTACATAATACATCCAAATGTAGAATTTGGCACGTCGATATGTTTTAAATTTATTCCTGATTCATCCTCATGTCAAGATGACTGTGTGTATATATATGTACAGTATATACAGTGTGTGTGTGTGTGTGTGTGTGGATAATACAGGAGTCCACATTTTATTACTGAAATTGTTTGATGTATTTCATTTGATAGATGCCTTTTCAAGATCAACCCAGACAAGGGATGGAAAGTGGAGAAGAATGCTACCAGAAAGCAGCTGGCGGTCAGTCCAAAGGTTCTTTCCCTGATAACAAAACTTGAACTATGAATGGAGGGAGTAAAAAGAAACTTTTCAGAAGGGAGACCATTGCAATCCAATGTCCCTAGTTGCACAGTTCATGTTGGTCTCATTCTCATATTCTTGAGTGTTCTTTAATTGTTGTCAAATAGTACCACTTTGACCCAGATGAATACTAGGTACACGTTGTAACCATCTTTCGAATATAGAATTGGTTCACAGTAATGTTACTACTTTTAAATTATAGGCTTCTTCAGTACCTTCAGTTTTTAAAGTACCAGACTGACTTTTACATTTTATTGCTTGCTTTGTGTTTTTATTTCACTGTGAACATTAGCTGAACCTACTGTAAACTGTTCTTGAACTGAAGCAGGCAATTGTTGGACTGCTAGCAGTATGTAGCCATGCCACGTTAAGCTTTGTAAGCAAGTATGTTGCTAGAGCATTAACTGTTTTCTATTCTTATCTGTTGGTCGACAGAATAAAATACACAATGAACAGTAGTAAGTGTGTCCTGGTTGTTTCTAAGAGCGGTTATTGTTAAGCTAAATCTCCTTTTTATAGATTGTCATTTAACTGCTTTGTTATAGCTCAATATTTTAGAAATTGTCCATTACATTTTCAGGTTGAATGTTTATAAATATACATTTAGTTATGAGTATTATAGCAGTGTTATGAAATTTGACAAAATTATCAGCAGGTTGTTGCTATAATCAATATTTCTTTGACAGTATTTGGACTTTTAAACAAAGGTAAATCCATTGCTGGGCATACGTTTTTAACGTTAAAGATGAATTAAATGTACATGATTTGCATGTAAAATTGCATTTAAAAACACCTTTTACTTGGTAGATTGCTGTAATTGTACTCACACATTCTTGTTTAATAACAGTATTTGGTTCTCTTTTTAAAAGCAAATCCACTGTTTTTACGGCCAAGTATGCTTATTTTACATTGAAGATTAAATAAATATACATGAACTTTATGTAAAAATACATATAAAGACTCGTATTATACTTAATAGATTCTAAAATGAATGGTAAATTGCTGTAATTATACTTGTACATATTTGTTTAATAACAGTTTTTTGTGTTTTTTTAACGGTAAATTAATTGTATTTATGGCAGAGTATGCTTTTTTCACATTAAAAATCAATTATATACACAGGATTTATTTGTAAATTTACATGTAAAAACTTGTAATAAACTTGATACGATCTTAAATTAAGGGTAGGTTGTTGTAAATATAAAGCTTATTATCCGTTTTACAACAGTATTTTGACATTTTTAAAAAGTAAAATCAAATGTTTTGTGGGTGATATAACGCGTTATTACATTTAAGATGTGTCAAATAACATGATTTTTACATAAAATTATATTATAAAACTCAAATAATAGTGGCACTTTTCCGCAATTTTAAGACCGATTATTTGTATTATAGCAGTGTTTGACTGTATTTATAGGTAATTTAATTGTTTTAAAAGGGTAAATGTCCTTTTTTAAACATTAAAAAGCCCAATAATTACATACAAATAAATGTAAGATTAAAGATATTTTCTGTTATTTCATTATGGAAAATTACTGTAATTTTACGTGATTAGGTTTTACCGTTATTTTACGGTAATTTTTTGGCGCCCCAGCTGCCGGAATATTACCGTTTTTTCACAGTTTTTTTTTTTACAGTGCAGGTATTGTGTTAGAATATATTTAGAAAAACGAAATAACACCAAAATGTACAATTTAATGAGTTTAATTATACACTTTAGTTGCCCAGGTGTTTCAATAATTCATATCATGGCATAGTAAAACGTAATTATTTAATTCACGTTTGAAAAATATGGTATGTAAATTCAGCAGAGATGGGAAGTAACGAAGTACAAATACTTCGTTACTGTACTCAAGTCGATTATTCTGATATTTTTCCTTTACTTTACTATTTATTTTTGTGGCGACTTTTGACTTCTACTCCTTACATTTTAACACAAATATCGGTACTTTCTACTCCTTACATTTTACAAAATTGGCTCGTTACTTTCGTTTTGTACAAGAGGTTATGTTGGAAAATAGCGCGGACACGCGCCTCACACCGCGAGCGGGTGCGCGCGCTACACGGAGAGAAAAGTGAGAGAAATGAAAGGAGACAAGCTGTCCGGAGGATAATCAGCTAATATTGTGTGTGTGCGTCTTTGAGAACTGTAAGTCGTATAACTCATGTTGTCAGTTCACTTAAGCCTGTTACTGGTCTATAGTTCTTCACATTTAAAGTAAGTTAGCTAGTGGTTTTGGTGTGTTCTTCACCTGTTAGCTGGGCTGCACGTTGATCTTAATCAACAGTTTCACCAGCTTTATTCGCATGAGTTTTTTTTTTTTTTTTGACCGAACTTCAGATTCTGTAATTCAAATGAGAAGTGGATAGAAACTTAGCTAGAGAGAAGTTGTCTCCGTCTGTGTTTTAACAGACACACCTGGGGCCAAGTTGGACACCAGATTCACCTTTAATCCAGTCCTAATCTAGTCCTCAACTTTCACATTATTTCACTGGAGTTATCGCTATTATTGTTTACGTCATCAATACCATATTCAATATAAATGGATGGGAATATATCTACTGTACGTTGCATTTGACGCACGACTAAGACGACTCAACAGATTCAGCATTAATTCACAGCAAATCATTGTGCCTTGATGGTGCTAACGTTAGCACATAGTAGCATGGACGGTGCTAACGTTAGCACATAGTAGTATGGATGGCGCTAACGTTAGCACATAGTAGTATGGATGGTGTTAACGTTAGCACATAGTAGTATGGATGGTGCTAACGTTAGCCCATAGTAGTATGGATGGTGTTAACGTTAGCACATAGTAGTATGGATGGTGCTAACGTTAGCACATAGTAGTATGGATGGTGCTAACGTTAGCACATAGTAGTATGGATGGTGCTAACGTTAGCACATAGTAGTATGGATGGCACTAACGTTAGCACATAGTAGTATGGATGGTGCTAACGTTAGCACATAGTAGTATGGATGGCACTAACGTTAGCACATAGTAGTATGGATGGTGCTAACGTTAGCACATAGTAGTATGGATGGCACTAACGTTAGCACATAGTTGTATGGAGGGCGACATGATTGAAAAAGAAGAAAACAGCAAGACATTCCCATCATCCTCGGCCTTATCTGAGAGAGATGTTTGAGACAGTAGCATCAAGAATGACTCCTGGCCAATGTGCTGGGGAACATCTTCATTAATGTCTGTTTAGTCATTCATATTTTAATCCTTTATTTTATTTCCAGAAGCCATATTTGAGCACACACCTACATGTAGATTAATTTAAATGTTAGGGGAAAAGATTAAAAATAAAAACTGGATCTGTTAATTCTCACAGAATCACAACTGAATTCATATCTTGCTTATTAACCTGGAGTCCCAGTTTCTGTCATAATGACCATATATATGTTATGTTTTGGGCCTATTGGCAGACATCCATTTAAAATGTAGCCTTTGCCATATAAAGACGTGTCCACTGAAGTTCCTCAGCGTCTCTCTAGTAACATTTGTCTGGTCCAGGTAGCTTTGCATAAAAAAATTTGTGTTAAAAAAAAATTAAAATCGTTCGCAAGGCTACTTTTACTTTTATACTTTAAGTAAATTTTCAAGCCTGTACTTTGTTACTTTTACTTGAGTAAAGAAGTTTAATCAGTACTTCCACTTTTACCGGAGTATTTTTTAACACAAGTATCTGTACTTCTACTTAAGTACGGAAAGTGAGTACTTTTGCCACCTCTGCATATTGCTATTTGTTCTGCTGTGTATGTGGGCAAGTTTCCCGACCCAGGACCCAGCAACTAAAGCTGTTTTTTAAGCTCAGCTTAAAAACTACTTGAACAATACAATTGTATTTCTGCAATGCTAAACAAAAACAACAACCACTGCCAACAGTGCACGTAATTATTAGCATAATCAACGTTTTTTGAGGGTACATGTTCTGCTGTTTGTGGATGAGTTTCATGCGTGTTACCCGAGGGAAAAATAATTTCTTACAGCAGAAAGTCCCCGTCTGATATCAGCAGACAACAACAGAACAAGTGAAGCAGTATCTGTCAGAAGTCACATTACAGGACCCAAAACATTTACAAAATATTTTCTTACTCTGACAGAAATAAATAACTTTTTTTTCCTACATAGCCAACAGTTCAAAGAATAAGTACATCCAATCCTTTTAATCCAAAACGAGCTGGTCCCCTCACAATCTTTTAAATTCTGGCCGAGTTTCCTCGTAAACAAAGCTGAACAGTCCATCATTTTTGGATTTTGATCGCTCCTGCCGTCTGTCCTGAAGCTGCCACATTGTATCTTTTTACACAGCCGAATAGCCTGAAGCCTAAGAAATTGAGTGACAGCTTCAGCCAACCCGTCTACTGGAACCTGAGTTATCCCTTATGGAATCCAATCAAGTCGCAGTGTTCAAAGAGGAGGGACCTGGGAAAGATTGACAACTATTCCAACCAGTTAGAATCAAACATTATAAAACCAGCCTCCCTGTGTAGCCAATCAGAAGACAAGTTGATTGATCCCAAACATGACCAGAAAATTTTAACCCTGTGATGGCTCCAGCTGTGTCAAAGCAAAAATATGGCCTTCTTAAGGCATTTCACCATTTCATCAATTTATAATAACTTATTCCTATACATTTATGCATGTAGTTATTTCAGGTATGTGTGTGAGTGATGTGGATGTGTTTTTTAATTTGTGTGTTTTTTAATTTGAGTTTTGTATTTTGCACTTTTTGGGCTTTTTTTCTGAAAGGAAATGAGAAAAACGCACACGACATATCTGTAGAAATAAATTCATATAAAATCCATTTCATTCCAAGTCATTTTTTTCTGGATTTTTTTCTGTTTTAAGTTGAGATATGTGGCTAGGGTACTATCTTTGTATGTAGCCTATGTAATATGCTTACAGCAGTGTTTTTTAATCATTTTACAGATGATTTACTTGGACGGAAATAGAAATTCTCTATTCTAACCTCTTTAGCTCTGTGTCAGTAAGGGCTAGTGTCACACTGCCAGTAGAAACAACAAAATTGAGAGTGTTAACTTCCCAATGACCTCAGGGTCATCCCAGAGGGCAGAAGGATGTCGAAACTTCATCACTTTTTTGGGGGTAAAAGTTTTGGCAAGAAAAGGATGGATTTTCAAGTGTTTCTATTAAGACATTAACTCCTAATAAATAATTACATTTTGTCCAGAACTTGATCTTTCATTGTTAATCATTTAGTATTACAAATGATGCAATAATATTTATGTTATCAAGAAACATTAAAACTTAATAATAAATAAAAAAAACTGTGATAAATAAAACCATGTTTTCAGGGACTTTAAGACCTCTGCTTGTAAATCCCTTGTGACTAGAGTGGCACATGATCTCTCCAAAGAGGAGACAAAGCTGCAATGGGAAAATTACATTCTAATAATGATCTTCTGTTTTTGCTTCTCTTTATAGTTAATTCTCATATGCTTGAAATCTTTTGTGTGACTTTTGTTTTATGTTCTGGACTAGATAAAGTACAAGGTCACATTAAACAATTTCTCCCTGTACATTCTTTCTCTCCTTGGCAGTTGTGTTAACAAGATTTGTAACCTCTGGCTTAATGGTGTGCATAGCGGGAAGAAGCAGGGTGGCACCAGACTGTCTCCTGTGTTTAGATTGGCTATCAGAAATGCTGAGTCATGTTGACAAAGGGGGGCTCATTACGCTCTGGGATGTACAGTATATAACCCAGTTTTTTCTTATATCTGGTTGTTGCTGCTGTGCTGTGTGAAATTGTTATCCTTATACCTGCGGGTATAAATAAAATACAAAGACCGAAATTTAGTTTTAGTTCTCAACACTCCTATTTTTGTTTCACTCTCAAAAACAATTCTGCAACAGAAACTTCCATAACACAGCAAGGACCCTGGTCAAGAGATTATTTGATTTTATCAGTGAAGTGTTTGAGCTAATACTCTACTTGTAGGAGCCATACAAGTGGGTTTCCTCCAAGCCACAGGGGGCAATGTATTGCATTGTTTTGTCAAGGCCAAGGCTGGCCTTGGGTAATTTAAGTTCCTCTATTGATGCAAACAGGTGGTGTTAATTGAAAAAGACAACAGTTTTTATCTTTGCTCGGATTATGTTGTGGTTTTTAGGACTTTATTTAAGTTAAGTGGACGTTGTAAGGCTACAGAAAATAAATTCCTTAAATTCAAACTACTGAAAAGGACTAGACATTGTTATTCTGAGTACACGTTAGAAACAATAATTATTAGAAACAATAATCTAAATTAGCAACTAAGTATTGGTCGTAGTCACTACACTACTAATAGCTAGTACTCAGATATATTCTGAGAGGTAAACAAACCAAATATGCTTTCTTAGTAATGTTTCTACCTGTGTGACTGAAAGCTGTATTAAGCTTTCTTTTTGAATGATGCCCAACCTTTCAAGGAAGTGTTTGATTGATTTGTAGCATACTGCTAGTGCACATACTGGCATAAAGTGCCATATGTAAAATATTATCAGCACTCTTGTCTTGTAATAGAACAAAGAACGGGGTCAAATTTTTCCTTGGAGTAATGAAACACTAAAGGAGAAGTGAGTTTAGAAATATATTAGACAAAGAATAAAGGGAAGGGCCACAATGATTCCAGTAAATAATTATAAGAAGTGACACACTTGTGTAATAGAACACAATAAATCAAATTGAGATTGTGAGAAAGGCTATCGATTTCTAGTGTACTTCTAGAGTACTCTGTACTCTGTGCGGTGCAAAGAAACCCGTTTGATGAAAAAAAAAAACTTATCAAAGTCAGAGAAATACATAATGTAGAAACATGGGATGGGGTCCAACACATGCATGCTATACAGTAATAATGACTTTATGAGATGTACAGTGCCAGTTCATGTCAGGCATGACTGCAAGATTCACCTGATGTTACATCAAGGGAATCCATTTATGGCTGCATGTCCATACTTCTTCTCCGAGTTTTATTTGAAAAAATGATTTTAAGTCATTGTCCACCTGGTCTAAAAAAAGCAAGTAAGTAGACCTTGAGTCAAGATTATTTGGTCAGAATACTTTTTACAAGAGCCGTAATTAACTCGATGTACTCTCTGATATTTCAATCACTACTGTTGACGAAAGGTGGTCATGAATGGGCTTGCCAAGACACAATAATGTTAGCATGTACAAACTTATCAAGACCAAAACATGGCAGGGCCATGTCAGCACCAAACAGTGCACGCTTTGGACAGGGCAGTGGACCCATCTGGTTGGATGATGTCACATGCACAGGTAGCGAATCAAAGCTCAGCGAGTGCAGCCACAATAGGGTTGGATCCCACAACTGTAATCACACTGAGGATGCTGGTGTGGTCTGCGAAGGTAAATACAAATGTGTACAACTAAAGGCAATGAAGTCTTACTGTGTAACATGCTGTCTATGGTGTACCATTTAGCAGATGAGAGGATTTTAGTAACAACTTGTTACAGATATATAAAAAATGTGCTTTATAGTTCTCTTAATTACTTGCATGCTCTGTAGCCTAAAATAGCTGTTGTACGTAGTTTATCAAAGATACCATCGTCTTCAAGAAGTCCATTTAACTAGAAAAACGCTCTATTCAGTAAGTTTTAATATTTGCTACACACAATACATATTGTTTTGTAGATGATAAGTCAAATGTACAGTAAAAGATAAGTTTGTATTAAAAACATGAATGAAGTTTTGTGCACAACAACAACATGATCTGTATATCCAGTAGACGTATTCTTCACATTCAACAGGGGAACAGGCCTGCTTTGTTTTATTCACCCGCAGCTAGCTATATAGTTTAGAGAGTATTATAGAACCAAGACTAGGGTGGAAGTCGAAAAAAAAAAGTCATGATTACAAATCTGTCCGCTACTTCAACATTACAAACAGCGCTATAGATTTATCATACACAGCACAGTTAGGCTACTGATATTTTAGAGCCATGGTTGTGGCCATAGATTCTAACTTGCACAATCCTCAGTCAGATAAACGATCAATGCGTCAGGAAGACTAAACTAACACATTCAACTCAACAACCCTTTAGCCCCTGACATGTGTCTGCTACTAGGGGATGGAGAGTGGGGATGACAGGTAAACAAGGGTCATTTGGGTCATTTTGCTAACAAGGGGGATGGAATATTCCCTCAAATTGCCTACTGGTTATAAAGAAAGATAAGTTTTTCGTAATTACTGTAATGCTGATGGCAGTAAAGTCCCCCACTGTCCACGTAGGAAGATCTCTACTCTGCCAGAACCCAACAGCACAGTTTTACCAACCACACCTCGTCCGCCACCTAAGAACTTCACCACCAGTCAAATTGAAACTACAAACCCAACTGTAGGCAACAGCACAGTAGTTGAGGGGCAGGTCCATCTGGCCAATGGAGGAAACAGCTCCTGTTCTGGCAGAGTAGAGATCTTCCTACGTGGACAGTGGGGGACGGTGTGTGACGATTCCTGGGACCTGGTTGATGCTCAGGTGGTGTGTAGACAGCTGGGCTGTGGTAGGGCCATGTCAGCACCACAAAGTGCACACTTTGGACAGGGCAGCGGGCCCATCTGGTTGGATAATGTCAATTGCAATGGCAGAGAATCAAAGCTCAGCGAGTGCAGCCACAATTTGGTTGGATCCCACAACTGTAATCACAATGAGGATGCTGGTGTGGTCTGCGCAGGTAAATACAAATGTGTACAACTAAAGGCAATGAAGTGTCACTGTGTAACATGCTGTCTATGGTGTACCATTTAGCAGATGAGAGGATTTTAGTAACCACTCGTTACAGAAATATGAAATATGTGCTTTATAGTTCTCTTTATTACTTGCATGCTCTGAAGCCTAAAATAGCTGTTGTATGTAGTTTATCAAAGATACCATTGTCTTCAATAAGTCCATTTAACTAGAAAAACGGTCTACTCAATAAGTTGTAATATTTGCTACACACAATAGATATTGTTTTGTAGATGATAAGTCAAATGTACAGTAAAAGATAAGGTTGTGTTCAAAACATGAATGAAGTTTTGTGCACAACAACAACATGATCTTTATATCCAGTAGACGTATTCTTCACATTCAACAGGGGGACAGGCCTGCTTTGTTTTATTCACAGGCGGCTAGCTTTGCCCCCCCCCCCCATGTGTTGGTTATGGAGATAACCCTGTACCTGCAGGACAGAGTGGACAGAAAGCCGTGAGACAGGACGACATGTTCTGTCTCCATTCAGCTGGATGATGAAGGGAACCGGGGGCTCCTACTGCCCCCTATTGGCGCATTATGGATTAGCATGCCCTTATTTACCTTAATACTTTTAAATGATCAACCTATAACTTAAGGTACATAAATATCAAAATCCATCTTAAAATCAAAACAATAAACTATTAATTGAAATAGTGAGGGTTGGGGTTACCTTTTCTGTATTGGGGGGCATCGTGTATAAACGTATTGTGATGATCTAAAAAATCTAAAGTTTTTCAAACAATTAATCTGTTTCCCTAAAACATTCTCACTTCCATCTCATAAAATACAGACGCTTGTGCTGGTGTCTTTGTTGTTGTTATTGACGCTTGGTCGTCTCCTTTAGCGTCATGTAACACGCTTGGTCTTCATCCTGTGGTGTTCAGAGTTTAACTTCCTTTAACAGATTAAACAGTTAATATAATGTATAGTATAACATATTAAATCTGCTGTGTGTGTGTGTGTGTGTGTGTGTGTGTGTGTGTGTGTGTGTGTGTGTGTGTGTGTGTCCCTACAGGGCTGAGTGCTGTCTCATCAGCTGCTGGACATCTGAAATGACGAACTGAAAAATTCTATCATGTTTAGATCTTTTTTTGAATTACATACAAGAGTCAAAATATATTCTGTAGGTAACCAGAAATAATAATCTACAGATAGAGCAGGTCTAGACCACTCTATAATCTACAGATGGAACAGGTCTACACCACCAGGACCCTCGGTCCAGTGGGTCTGCCTGCTTGTATGCAGGTTCATTACTCCTTGTCATTGGCAGTCATTGAATGTTCCAACTTTTAAAACCATGATCTGCGTTGATGTTCTCCAGAAACCTTCATCCGTTGATATGGAGCTGTATATTTTGAGATGTAAAGTCATGTTTGAACTCATAAAGTTTCTTTGATCTTTCCAAACTAGTTCCTGTTTCAAAGAAAGTGATAAAAGTGAAGTTTGAGAAGAAGGGGGATGTGAATCTGACTGACCCTGTTGTGATGGCGGCCATGTTGGAGCAGGTACATCATGTTTTCTACTGTTTTACCTTCATGAAGAACCAATCTAATAAGATATGTGTCTCAGCTCCAACAGAAGCTGAGGGCCCAGGGGCTGGACCACAACATCAAGCTGAGCTGGAGGAAGCAGGCCGATGGAAAAGTCTTCCACAAGGAAGACCAGAAGACCAACAAGAGGAGGAGGAAGAGGGACGAGCTGTAATGTTGCGTCTCTTTCTTTCCTCTAAGATGTGACGGAGCAGAACAGAGCTGCAACTATCAGCTGATTCAGAGTCAGTTCTGGATTTTCCTTTTCAACCTGGACCCTAGTTTCCCATGCGCATGCTGCTCCATACACGCTAAAAGTAGTGATTATTTACATGGAGTCTGGCGGAGATATGCTGCTCTATACACGCTAAAAGTAGTGAATATTTACATGGAGTCTGGTGGGTTTGGTGACGGTGATTTCTGTTTTATGGTAAACTAAAAAGATCTTACTCTTTAACTAAATAGGGTCCATGTTGAAAACTACTGAAGTTACACTCTTGATCAATTCGTTGCAACTATTTTTATAATCAATTTATCTTTTTACAGCTTCTTAAACATGAAGATTAGATGCTTTTCTTGTTATATTTGATCATATCTTAATATATTATATGAAGATTAGATGCTTTTCTTGTTATATTTGATCATATCTTAATATATTATATGAAGATTAGATGCTTTTCTTGTTATATTTGATCATATCTTAATATATTATATGGAGATTAGATGCTTTTCTTGTTATATTTGATCATATCGTAATATATTACATGAAGACTAGATGCTTTTCTTGTTATATTTGATCATATCTTAATATATTATATGGAGATTAGATGCTTTTCTTGTTATATTTGATCATATCTTAATATATTAAATGGCAATAAGATGCTTTTCTTGTTATATTTGATCATTAAGTTGTGTGAATGCTGATAATTAATATCAAATCTGCAGCATTGTATAGGTCCAAAATCTGAATGTGGAACGTGCCTGTATCCTAGTTGCTAAAATTGACAAATTTGTGAAGGATAGAAAATATAGTTTAAGTTTGAAAACGTAGTAATTGCTAAAAATAGGTACGAAGATATAGTGCTTACAGGAGGATATTACTTGCACGCGGGATATTTTTCCATGAAGTGAGCATGAAGGGCACCGCTAAATTGGAAAGTTGTAGTGGGAAAAGAAGAAAGGTAGTGTATTTAAAAAGAAATACATGAAGGTGCAGCGTCGAGATATAGACGTATATATAGACGTGAATAGTAGTTTCTAAATTGGGCCATAGAAACGAAGGTAGTCTGAAAAATAAATAAAAATATCAAAAAAAGGGGGAATAGTATGGCGGAGGCTAAGACGGAGGAGGAGGGTCGGTTAGAATCAAGACCGTATAAACCGTGGTAACGTTGAAACACGCGGCCGTGAGCACTCCAAAAGACCAGGATGTGCGCATAAAACAAGCACAGGACATTTTAGATCCTGTAGTACAAAAAGACCTAACAAATACTGAGAAGCCGTTGTTCTGTCCACTGTAGGACGGAATGCATAAATTACAGGATAATAACTAAATTAGAGGACAATGCCAAAACTGCTGGTCTCATATTAAGTGTCAAATTGAGAAATAAAATAATGAAGGTAGAAGATAAACATGCTGTTCTCCACGGTCTTTTAACATCAATTGTCTCAGTGATAATTATATTACATGTGTTGAATAATGAATGGATATCATTGACTCACATAGTTCTAAAGAGCAGATGGCCAAAAACAGGAAAAGATGAAGTGAACATCAATGTTTCATTAACATTTTTACTGTTTGCCTGCTTGTTTTAATTCAATGGTTGTTTGTTGTTCAATATTTGTTGTTAAATTAAAAAAAAAAAACAGTATGATGGAAATGAAAAGGATGACTTTCTAATTACCTTTCAATACCAAGAGGACTTGGAATATTTTTTTCAAAACATTGTGTTGATGAACCAAATTTAAAAATAAATGCCATGTTCCTTGAGAGGCCATGAGACACAGACCAGTATGATTGTTATAGTTCTTGTCATTATTCTGATAACCCCCATGCACTCTACAAGAAGGGCCAGAGTCCTCCATCTGCTGAGGAGACTCAGGTCCTTTGGAGTGTGCAGGACTCTCCTCCAGACTTTCTAGGACTCTGTGGTGGCCTCTGCCATCCTTCATGCTGTGGTCTGCTGGAGGGGGGGCAGCTCGGACCGGGACAGGAGCAGACTCAATAGACTGATCAGGAGAGCGAGCTCTGTCCTGGACTGTCCTCTGGACCCCATAGAGAAAGTAGGGGAGAGGAGGATGTTAGCCAAGCTGACATCCATCATGGACAACACCTCTCACCCCCTACATGACACTGTGGGGTCCCTGAGCAGCACCTTCAGCAGCAGACTGATACCCCCACGGTGGAAGAAGGAGAGGTACCGCAGGTCCTTCATCCCGGTCTCTGTCAGACTCTACAACACCTGCACTACCTGATAATGTTGTAGTTTCTGTTCCTTTTTTTCATTTAATCCACACACTCTCTGTACATCTTTATCTGTATTTATATTTTTCCATTACAAGTACTCACTTTTTCAATATTATTTATGGTCACAGGTAAATATAATTTATATTATGGCTACCTACTTTTGCTTTAATACTTTAATTACATATTCAATTTAATTTTGTTTTGCTGCTGTAACAAGGAAATTTCCTCACTGTGGGATAAATAAAGTATCTAATCTAATTATTGTTGTTGTTATTATGGTTGTATATATGTTATTAAACTTATTTTCAGAATTATTGGTGTTATTATGTATATATTTATAGTATATATATATAAATATACACATATTATTATATATTATATTATATATTATATTATTAATATACATTAATAATATAATGTATATTATACATACACAATATATATGATATATATTATAGTCTCATGATCGTTTAATTTTGATAACATTAAGAAAGTATCAGGTTACAATTGATTAAGATAAATACACATTCAAATATTCTACTTTTTTATCATTTAATGCATTATTGAGGTATTTAATGTTTTGTGAAATGTGTCAATATTGTATTTCATAATTAGTAAAACCAAAGATTAAGTTCATTATGCTTAAATCGCTGCATTTCGCCACATCCATTAAGGTTTCTTGTCCCTCTTTGGACACCGTATTAAATGAGTTGGGTAGTGGGCGGTTGGAGACTAGGCGGGGTCACACGTTTAACCCCGCCCACATTGAGGTCTGCGGGTCTGCAGTCAGGGGTACATGCTGCATTCAGGTCGCAGTCTCCACTGGAGTGGCGTGGGTTCAAATCCCACTTCTGACTACAATTGTTTTCACTTGGAACTAATGTCTGAGATTGATATTTTTTTACACAGAAAGGTTTGGACACAGTGCATGTGTTGTCAACACATGCAAAGTTACTGACTGTGATTTAACCGAGGTATTCGGTGAAAGTTATCTTTTGTTTTTTAAACTTTGGTTTGTGTACACAACAAGAGTGAAGGGTTCATTGTTGCATCCAGGTTGTTATGTATAACAGATAAAAAGAGCAAATTGACATCATTCCATCCAATACGGGCAAGACGGGGTTGACAGATAGATTTTAAATCCACACAGATAAACAGTCATCGTAGCTGTTTATCGGGATTTCCGTAAAATTTAACGAGATCAAACTGGGCCGTATAGTGGCGATTATACGAAAAGAAAGAAGTACTTCCACTCGTTGTTACCTGTCGTTGCTATGGGTAACAAGAGTTCAGTACAGCACAGTCCCATGTTTCCTTAGGGGCCCGTAGTGGATGAAATGGTAAAACATTTGGCCCTGGATGCTTAGAATACCTGCCCTATTGAGCGACAAAATGTGGGTGTCCTGAAAAAAGGTTCTTTAACTCTATCCCCCCAACCTCTTTTTTTGTGTCTTGTTATGTCTCGGCAAGAAGTATTATGCTTTTGGGTCGTCTGTCCATCTCTACATCAGAATTTCTTTATTGATCCCTGAGGGGAAACTCTGGATAAGAGGGCTCCCTCAAGCCAGATTTGAACCAGCAACCTAAGGATTTCAGCTTTACACCTCTATAATCCTCCGCTCTACCAACTGAGCTATCGAAGGGAGCTAGTCTTGCACACACACTTCCAATCAATCAATATGGAGATTATCACAATTATTTGTTGATTTTCTACTCCAAAGTGCAAGAAAGGAAGGTTTCACCAATCGTTGAACCTCAGGTTAACAAGGAACAATCTCAGCAAGGTGATTGATGGATGATTCTAGTTACTTCACCAAGATCAGCCCAAATCATACAGCTGTAAGACATCACTTTGGTCGGCTTCCAGCTGTGTAATATTTGCAAATGGAAGTGGTGGGATTTGATCCCACACCTCCAGACAGACGGGAGCCTTAATCCAGCGCCTTATACCACTTGGCCACTCTACCTACACGAATACACTCTTCACATTATGACATACACAGGGACCGTAACTAACGATATGCTTGTTAATGTCATTGGAAAAAAAAACATCTCAAAGAAAAAGCCAATACTTTATTAAAAAATGTTATCACACTTTGTCATTTTTCTCTGGCATTGATTTTAGAATATTGTAACCAGCATTAAGTGAGTAGGTTTAGGTCTGTGTGAATATGGGCTGAACATCTACCTGGACTGAATTTGTGAATATATACATCTCATAATCTGAAGGTCGTTTGTTCAACCCTCACATGGGGCAGGTGTTTTGAAAACAAACAAAAAATGAAAATGCACTGACTTTCAGGTGGTGGTCAGATATGCCTTCATGAACAATATTGTATTATCTCATAGGTAATGGAGGCCACCAGTCTCCACCAATGTATCTCTTAGCATTTACTTTCAGTCTGAGTTACAAAATTTGCAGTGAACGTTGTTTTCCAGCAGAAAGTTAACAGGTGTGTTACTTTTTGACTATGATTTTGTACCATAGCAGTGCAAGCATTTTGCCCAGGTTTGATTTACAGCCACCGCAGTTGCATTTACAGGTTTTGAAGCCATATACAACATTAACATTACATGTTTTACCCAGGTTTCTTCTTTTATTCAGTGATATTTCAATTTCCTTGCGGGATTCATCCCAAAAGGATTAATAAAGATAAGTCTAAGTCTATCTCAGAAAAAAGTCCCAAAAATCTGAATATCTTCAGGGGATGTAGCTCAGTGGTAGAGCTCATGCTTTACATGTACGAGGACCTGGCATCTCCAGCAGGTATTATGGTAGAGTCTTTAGAAGAGCTGCAGAAGATGTTACCTCCTGTGGTAATCTGACTGGTAGGGTTATAGAACGTAGTCGTAGACTAAGACCTCCTGTGAAGTATGCTCTCCCTTTTATACCTCAGATTATCAGACAGCACAACAAGCACTTTAAATATACATGTTTTACAGTTTCTATTTTACTGTAGTTATGTACCATAGTGTAGTATATATATTGTATTATGCTCCAGTTTTTATGGGTGTTAAGGCGAGTATGAGCACTGTAGTTTCTATTTTTATGGATGAAATAAACTTAACATGCCATTACGTTTACTCTTCAGCAGGTGGAGACATTTCTCTTCATACACTTGCAGCAACAGATGCTTTGTTAAACGTTAACAGACTAGAAATAGACTTAACTAGTTTTAGCTCATCTGCATTCCCCTCCAAGGAAGTCTTTAGAAAAAGACAAAAGATGTATGTGTTATGAAGAGAAACCAGAGTGAGTACAACCATCTGGTCGAGAGCAGCCAAAAAAACCATCGCGGTAAAACTGACTTGGTGTGCCGCTTTCCAAACTAAAATGATAAGAGGCAACTTGGTAGACTCCTTACTAATGTTTATATCTGCACTCACAATGCCCTTTTTTTAAACACCAGCCAATCACAAGTGTTAGATGTCAATAATCAATGTGTGAGTAATCAGGAAGCTCACATAAAAGATAGTTGCAAGGTCTACCAAATGTTAAACTTTGCAACCCGTAACTAGTTGGATCCTTAGTTGCCACAGGTTCCTAGTGGCGCAGCGGAAGTGTGCTGGGCCCATAAGCCAGAGGTCGATGGATTGAAACCATACTCTTTTTTTTTTTATTGTTTTCTGAGATATACTTAGACTTATCTTTATTAATCCTTTTGGGATGACTCCCGCAAGGAGATATAAATATCACTGAATAAAAGAAGAAACTGTGGTAAAACATGTAATGGGAATGTTGTGTATGGCTTCAAAACCTATGGTATAAATTATAGTTGAAAGTAACACACTGCTGTTGTCTTTCTGCTGGACAATACAACGATCACTGCAAATCTTGTAACACAAACTGAAAATAAATGCTGAGAGATGCATTGATGGAGACTGGTGGTATCCAGTAACTATGAGACAACACAAAATTGTTCATGAAAACAAATCCGTAGTTTGGTATTCTGTGATTTGCTACCATTCTCGTTGTCGGCAGGATTGGAACCTGCGCGGGGAGACCCCAATGGACTGCTAGTCCATCGCCTTAACCACTCGGCCACAACTACCTGCAACTTAGTGCCAGACCTATTGGAACAAATGTTCATAAACTTTTCGATTGGTTATTAGTAGTTACCAGACACGGGCAAAGTGCAAATCGTAGTGCACTTCCTGTGTCTGTGGATCCTCGTGGAGGCAGCTTGATTGATTGATATGCTCCCTTATTTGTGCCATAACAGAGATCTAATATTTTATCAAATTGGGTTGGGCGAGTAACCTTTCTGGCTAATCTTCACAAATAAAGCAAGTACCCACAAAATGAAAACTAATGCAATGGCTGGGAATCAAACCCAGGTGAATTGCTTGGAAGGTAGCTATGCTCACCACTATACCACCGTAACTGGGCAATGCAATGTTCACTGCAAATCTTGATACACATCTGGGCATTGAGACTGATTTTGCATTAATTACCATAAATGAAAGGAGGTCACGGCAGCCCACAACACTGTGCTATTCAAATATGCACAAATCCTTTTCAATAGTTGAGTAAAGCAGGACATGGGTAAAGTGCACCGAGTTTTTAGACACTTGATAAGTTAATCATCCACTTCATGGCCTTCCAATACTCCCAGCATTGTTTCATTTTCTCTTTCAGAATAAGAGCTTCTGCAGCTCTTTGACAGACTGGACAAGGAAAACCAGCTGGAGATGCTGAGGATTGAACCCAGATCCTCATACATGCAAAGCATGCGCTCTACCACTGAGCTACATCCCCTGAATGTTTCCAAATTTCTTTTACTTTTTTTAAGATCATTGAATAAGAGAAGAACGCTATCGGAAAACTGACTCGGTCAGTGGAGCAATGAAAAGACCCCATGACAATCTACCTGACCATAGCCTTTCAAGTCAGTGACAAATCTAAGCTGCATTTCCTTTTTACCAAAATTCACTTTCAAATTTTTGTAAAATGTTTTGCGTCAAAAGTTGTCTGTTGTTCAATATAATCAGACAGCTCAATCTGGCAGTGTTGCCATAAAAACACTACATGCCAAACAAACTACTTGAACATCGCCCTTCTAGTCACTGACTGATCACATTTCCTTGATGCATCAATGCATTTTGTTTGTTTATTTTATTTGATCCCCATTAGGACAATGCACTGTTCACTGCAAATCTTGCAACACATCTGGTCATTGAGACTGATTTTTGCATTAATTACCATGAACACAAGGAGATTGCCTTTCAATACTTTTGTCTTTCAGAATAAGAGGTTTGCAGCTCTTTTACAGACTGTTGTAACAGAACTCTTGTTGGAGATGCCGGGGATTGAACCCAGGTCCTCATACATGCAAAGCATGCGCTCTACCACTGAGCTACATTCCCTGAATGATTCTAAAGAAACCCCTACCCGGGAAAAACGTTGAAGTAAACTTGTTTATTTTGTTTTATTTGGATCCCCATCAGCTTCATCATGAACTAAAAGCTTTTCTTCCTGGGGTCCTACAATCCTTTCTTTGACAATACTCTTTATGACATTTCATTACACACACACAGACATGAATTAGAAAATACTAACCATAATTAAATCTTAAAGTTAACGCAATTCATACAAGAAATAAAATAAAAGACACTACTCCGAATATATAAATCAATTTAAGAAATAAGATAACAAAAGCCCTATAACAAACTAATTTTAAATTACATATTTAATTCCTTTGAAATAAATATGTCTTAAGTAATTTTTTAAACCATACTGAGAGTTGTGTTTGATAGTCGTTGGGAGAGAGTTCCATTCACACATCGCTCTGTACCCGACAGTACGCTAAATTGATTTAGTTTTCACCTTAGGTAAAATAAAACTCCCTCCTACTGCATGCCTCGTTGGATAATGATGTGTAGCAGTACTAAAGGATAGTTTTCTGTTTGAAATAAAAGGTGTTTTGTTTGTTATAACGTTATGTAAAAAAAACATTAGCAAATACACAAATCTATTTTTAACTTTAAACCATGAGAGTTGTTCATGCATGTTATCAACATTTGATCTAAACCCACACGAGAGAGCCACACGTGCAGATTTATTCTGAATCACTTGTAATTTTTTCATATTAATTGCTGAAGGGCTGGACCACACCACTGAACAGTAATCAAGATGTGAAAAAAACAAAACCTGAAGGACTTTTTTACCTATCTGTGGTGTGAAGATGTTTGCACACCTTTTAATAACTGACTAGGTGTTGCCCATTTTAGTTACCAGCTTCTGAATGTGTTTGTCCCAACACAATCTCTTGTCAATCATCACACCCAAAAGTTTAGCCTCTTCTCTTTGCTCTACAGAAGTTTGCTCTGTACAAAGTTCAAGTTTTGGTTTGGAACATAAAAAAAACAAGTTCCAACCACTAAACTAGCAGTTTTAGATCCATTGAGATCAGTTTGTTACTTCTGATCCAGTCCACCACTCCAGCTCTCTCTGTAGTTTAGTATTTAGATCACCAATATCAGTTCCTGATAAATATATAGTACTCATCAGCAAACATTGAAAAGCTCGCTTAATCTAAAACAGATGGTAAATCATTAGTAAAGATTGTGAAGAGGAGTGGCCCATGACAACTTCCTTGAGGAACTCCATGTTCCACAAGCCTGAAAAACTTCCATTAAAGTAAAATAATTGTCTCCTATCAGTCAAATAACTTTCCGTCCATATTAATGCGGTTTGTGAAAAACCATAATATTCCAATTTTTTTAACAGAAAGTTGTGGTCAATTATATCAAATGCTGCAGTAAAATCAAGCATCACAACACCTATTATTTTTCTCTCGTCCATATTCTTAAACCAGTCATCAACCAACTGTGTCAGGGCAGTGGCTGTTTTTCCAGTGTTTTCCTCTGTATGTATGCATGCTGAAAAACTGTAACTAATTTATTTAAAAAACAAAACTGAATCTGTTCATAAAATATTTTACCAAGAATTGGTAATATGCTTATTGGTCTACTGTTTGATCCAGAGAAAGGCATTTTCTTATTCTTTGGTATTGGCATAACTTTACATATCTTCCATTCTTGCAGACATATATTTTCCATAAAACACATTAATTATATGAGGAATAGCAGGAGCAATGATTGAAACTATTGGCGTAATCCACCTATTTTCGATATAGTCCACACCAGGTGGTTTGTTTTACAATTCATCAGAAGTAATTCAACTTTCAAAACACTGACACTCTTAAATTTAAAACTACATGTTTTACTTTCCACAGTCTTATTTATCAATAGTTTTGACAAAGCTGTGTTGTGTAGCAGTGTAGTATTTCTAAGCTTATTTATTTTATAGATAAAATAATCATTGAGACAATTTGCTATATCCCTTCCTTTTTCCAACTAAAGGTCTATCTATGTAGGGATCCATCCCATAATGTTTTCTGATTTTGTATGACATCATCAGTGTCTTTACTTTCAGTCTGAAAAGACCGCAACAGATTTAAAACCACATTCAGTCACAGAAAATATGGAATGTCAGACAAAGATTATTAAATGAAATTCAACAAAGTAGGAAAACATGACGTTAAACTACAAAACAACAATAACTTGAGAGCGTACAATTAAAAATGGCCAAATTCTAGTATGTCGGTAATGATGAAAGGACCAATTTAAACAAACATTGAATTTGCGCTTATTAAACTCCCAATGCTCAAAGGTTAGAGTTTTTACCAACTTTTGAGAGTTTAGAAATATATAAGGGTGACAAAAATGTATTCCAAAAATGAAAATCATACTGACTTCCTGTCAGCCAAAAAAAAGTTGTATGTTTCTAGAGAGGAGAAGAAAGTTTTTTTTTTCTTTTTTGTATTTATTTTGTTTGAATATTAAAGTTTTGAAATGCCATCAAGTTTGCCTGTTCATTCATTCCTGCTAATATAACAAATTTATGTATGTATGTGTATATGCGTACATACACACAAATGGTATGGGTGGTTGTTTTTTTTTTAAAGTTGGGGGAATCTAAAAGAACGTTAAGGGAACGTTCCCTTAAGGTTAGGTTCGGTTGTATGTTGGTTAATCAGAAAGGTTTTCTTAACGTTCTGGGGACGTTTGTTTTTGGTTACATCGATCGTTCCCCCAACGTTCCCTACAGGTTGCAACCAAATGTTTGGGGAACGTTCCAAGAATGTTCGCTGTCAATCCTATTACTCTAACTTTAGCATTGACTTGACTGTTGAATTCAGTAAGTGCTACTTGTTGGGGCAGTTGAACATGACAATGCTACAGACTAACTGAAGATGGATGTCATTGTAATCACATTCAGATCATCTCAAATGGAGACACTGAGGATTATTGGGTTCATAAGTGCTTCTCTTTGGGGTTGTCTTAATTGTGAGTTCATCATCAGACACTAACACATGCAGACCAAGTACATTTCAGCAGTTGTCCACCGCTGGCTAATTAAATAAAAGAATGGGGGTTTTGGAATAGATATTCATCACTAACTGGTACTTTCTATTGCTGAATGAGCTCTATCTGGAGGAAAAAGGAGTTGCACCAAAGAAAGTCATTGGACTCTAATTGACCACTCATAGACTGTTAAGGGCATACATTGGGATGATGTTTGTCTATTCATGAAGCCATTCATTACTTACAATAGACAAGACCACTGAAACTTGAAAAAGAAGGTGGAGTTGAGTGGAAATGGCTGCATTCAGTATACAGTTGAGAAACCTTCCCTTGTTAACTATGACATGGATGACTGAGAACCTACTAGATCATGACATGTTTAATTTACTATATTATAATTTTTGAGACAGGTCCTACTGAGCATTTGTTGGATCAGTCAGGATGGCCGAGCGGTCCAAGGCGCTGCGTTCAGGTTGCAGTCTCCACTGGAGGCGTGGGTTTAAATCCCACCTCTGACAACTAGTGTTTTCATCTGGAACAATGTTTGAGACATGATATTGGGAATAAAGAACTTAGCAGTTCTTTGTATTTAAGAGGTCATGAATGTGCGCAAGAAACGTAATTGCAAGTAAAGCGTTTTGTGAGCATCTTTATTGTCAACAGATGCAAAGTTACCATGTGTTTGTACACAGTAGACATATCTACTGCTGTATTCACTGTCTGTGGCAAGTCCTTTAAAATCTGTTCTTGACTTGCTTTTTCCCACATCCTCTGAACAATTATGGCGGTTTTCCACTGCGTGGTATCTACTCGACTCGCCTCGGCTCTACTCGCTTTTTTTGGTTTTCCATTACAAAAAAAAGTCCCTGGGACCTGCTACCAGGTACTTTTTTTAGTACTACCTCAGTCGAGGTTCCAAGCGAGCCGAGGCGATACCAAAAGGTGACGTGGTTACATGCAGACTGCTGATTGGTCGGAGAGAATCGTCACTTATGACTGCGTTGTTGGCAAACAAGAGTGTGGAGTGTGTGTCCAGAACAAACGGGACATTTAAAACAAATCTAGCCGACACCGACAGATTATCCACTCTCTGCACTATTCTCACTTATCAACTGTTCGGGCTACTAGCGGCTTCATGTCGTTTCCAATATTGCACACTGTTACTTTAAAAAACAAGACAATATATATATATATAAGAAAAGTTTTTATTTAGCTTTTCAAGTAGCGCATAAAACCCTCCCGTACTTCCCGGTCTTCTTCTTCTGCACCCTGTGACAGTGTCCCCCCTGGCTCTGCTGGCCCAGATGCATCCCAGTTGTTGTCATAAGACTGTCCGTGACTCTCCTACAGATTATACGAAGTCCAGCAGGTCAAAACCAGAGATCTCACCGGTCGGACATCGCCCACCAGACGGTCTGAATGCTCTAAAACACAAACAGTCCACATCAGTCATGTTGGTGTGTAATCATGGTTGTTCATGTACTTTATAGCGTATAGTAAATACTGACTGCGACGCTGAACACATGCAAATGTTAGCTAACGTTACCAGGAAACTTAACTTACCCATTTGTGTCGGCAAACAACCGTCATGTCGACGTCTGAACTCCGTCAGAATTCCCAAACTCCGTTTTTTTTAGCGGTGATTTTTGTTGCTTCCTTCAGCTTCTTTTGAAACAAAACATTTCTTCTGGCTGTGGCGAGTAGCCGACGTGCTATTGTGAGTCGTGCTGAAAATAACGTCATCACGCGTTGCTATAGTGACCAGCCACGCTCAGGTCTTACGCAATCAGCAATGGAAAACGAACATAGAATGGGCCGAGGCGAGCCGAGCCGTGCCGAGCCAAGCCGAGGCGAGCCGTTACCAGCAGTGGAAAAACGCCATTAGCTAACTAAATGACTTAAGTTGGCCAATTAGTGTTGCTTTTTCATCTTCGTTGTGATTGTTGTGTGCCTTAAATATCACACATGTGGATTTTATGAAAGAAACTGCCTAGCAAACCCTGGCAGGTTCCATGGTGTAATGGTTAGCACTCTGCACTCTGAATCCAGTGATCTGAGTTCAAATCTCGGTGGAACCTGTTTATAAGCCACAGCACAGTTGAAAAAGATAAACCTTTGAACTTTACGTATCTAGTTTACAGTAAGCTTACAGGTTTAACTGTGTAATATTCACACTGAACACTGAAGAATGCCTTTCATCGTCTCAAGAAATGATAATTCAATGATTGACAAAAAAAAACACTGCATAAAATTTACTACTGTGTGTTTATTTAAATATGGGTACCCCTACATGTAGGGCTACGAGATTGCAATATAGATTCTGGTAAATAGAAGAGGGTGTGCAAAAGAGTAGAAGAATTAAATGTGGACTCTTAAACCTCAGATCTCTCTCTTCTAAAGGTGTAGTAGTAAATGAATTACTATCAGATTATAATATTGATTTATTTTGTCTTACTGAAACCTGGTTGGGTGATGGAGAATATGTTAGTCTAAATATTTAATCAAACTGGGTTGGGCTAGTAACCTTTCTGCTGACTTCTTGTCAAATAAAGCAATTAACATCACCTAAAGAAAGCTACTGCGATGGCTGGGAATCGACGCCAGATCAACTGCTTGGAAGGCAGCTATTCTCACCGCTATACCACCATCACTGGAGATCAGAAAGTTCACAATACTGTCAATGCTTTACTACCACCGTTACGGGATCCCTTTTGTTGTCGGCAGGATTTGGACCTCCCTTATTTGAACCACTACAGAAATCAAACCTGGGCAAAATGATTGTGCCGCTATGGTATAAATCATACTTGAAAAGTAACACATCTGTTACCTTTCTACTAAATAACATTATCAAATGCCAGCATTGGGATTTGAACCCACACCTCCAAAGAGACTGTAATCTAAATCCAGCATCTTAGACCACTCAGCCACAGTACCTACTCGTACCAGTACACCACATCATGACACACACACGGACCGTAACTAATGGTGTGATTGTTAATGTCATTGGAACAAAACTTTTGCAAGGAAAAAGCCAATACTCTATTGAAAAAGCCAATACTTTAATGAAAAAGGCCAATACTTTATTAAAAATTGTTATCACTCCGTGAGCAGCAGAGCCGAGTGGCACAGCAGTAGTGTACTGGGGGGCCCGCAACCCATTGGTCAATCAATCAAAACCATCCTCTGCTAATTCCTATGCTTTGTATAAGCATTACGTCTATTTCCAGTCTGTTGATGTTTAACAAAGCATCTGATGCTGCAAGTGTCTGAAGTGAAATGTCTCCACATGCTGAAGAGTAAACTTAATGGCATGTCAAGTTTATTTCACCCATAAAAATGGAAACTACAGTCCTCATACTCGCCGTAACACCCATAAAAACTGGAGCATAATACAATAAATATACTACACTACAGTACAAGTACATAAATACGGTAAAGTAGAAACTGTAAAACATGTACTTATAAAGTGCTTGTTGTGCTGTCTGAAAATTTAAATATCACTGAATCAAAGAAGAAACATGGTTAAAACATGTAATGTTAATGTTGTATATGGCTTCAAAACTTGTAAATGCAACTGTGGTGGCTGGAAATCAAACCTGGGCAATATATATGTATATATATATATATATATATATATAAATATATATGATTGCACTGCTATGGTACAAATCATAGTTGAAAAGTAACACATCTGTTGCCTTTCTGCTGCTTTCTGCTCTGTTGATAAACTTTCCAATTGGTTAGTAGTAGGCTAGTTACCAGACACGGGCAAAGTGCAAACCGTAGCGCTGCCTTTTTCTGTGGATCCTTGTGGAGGCAGCTTGATTGATTGATATGCTCCCTTATTTGTACCTTTTTCAGAGATCTAATATTTTGTCAAATTGGGTTGTGCAAGTAACCTTTCTGATTACTTCTTCACAAATAAAGCAAGTAACCACACAATGAAAACCACTGCAATGGCTGAGAATCAAACCCTCAACTGCTTGGAAGGAGACTATGTTTACCACTATACCATCATCACTGGACAATATTCACTGAAAATCTTGTAACACATCTAGGCATTGAACCTCAAAATGTGCTCTATCACTGAGCTACAGCCCCTGAAGATTTTCAGATTCTTTTGACTTTTTGGTGAGATCACTGAATAAGAGAAGAAACCTGGGTGGAATATGTAATGTTAATGTTGTATATGGCTTCAAAACCTGGTGGTGGCTGGAAATCAAACCATGGCAAAATGCTTGCACTGCTATTGTATAAATCAAAGTTTAATAGTAACATCACTCAAAGAAAGCTACTGCAATGGCTGGGAATCCAACACCGGTCATTTGCTTGGAAGGTAGCTATGCTCACCACTATACCACCATCACTGGACAATGTAATGTTGACTGTAAATCTTGCAACACATCTGGTCATTGAGACTGATTTTTGTATTAATTACCATAAACAGAAGGAGGTCACTACAACCCACAACACTACTATTCAACACTGCTATTCAAATTTGCTCAATGTCAAATGAGTAAAGCAGGACATGGGTAAAGTGCAGAGTTGGTAGACACTTGTTAAGTTAAACATCCACTTTATTGTCTTTTAATTCCTGCTGCAGTACTTCATTTCAGAATAAGAGCTCTTTTAGTTCTTTTACAGTCAGGACAACACTTGGAGATGCCGGGGATTGAACCCAGGACCTCACAAATGCAAAGCATGCGCTCTACCACTGAGCTACATGCCCTGAATGGTCTCAGAGTTGTTGTGATTGTCGTGTACCTTCAATATCACACATGTGGATATTATGAAAGAAACTGCCAAGCAAGCACTTTGAAAGGTTCCATGGTGTAATGATTAGCACTCTGGGCTCTGAATCCAGCGATCTGAGTTCAAATCTAAGTGGAACCTGTTTTTAAGCCACAGCACAGATGAAAAAAATCAACCTTTCAACTTTCCACATCTAGTTAAAAGTGATCTTACAGGTTCAAAATGGAGCTGAACACGGAGGAGGATTCCTCCCTAACGGCCGCTCTGCTCTGCTCTGCTCTGCTCCGTGCCCCAGCTGTCCGGTAATAGTTAAAGCAGATAAAAACCTAAAGATCACTCAAAAGCTTCAAGATAAAACGTTTTTAAGAAGCTTCTTCACGTTCAAGAGAAGGCCTGTTTCCAGCCAGACTATGAATTGATTCATGAAATCCCTGTTATTAACATATAGCAAGTCCCATATGGTCTAGTGGTTAGGATTCCTGGTTTTCACCCAGGTGACCCGGGTTCAACTCCCAGTATGGGAATTGGTATCAAGCCGATGAAGGTCTGCAGTAACATCTGTAGTATCTGTGTCATTGGTGTTTTCATCTCAAACTAATGTCTGAGACATGATATTGGATATAAGAGGACATGAAAGTGCACGAGAAATGCAACTGCAGTGTTTTGTGAGCATCTTCATTGTCAACACATGTAAAGTTACTGACTGTGATTTAACTGAGGGATTCAGTGAAAGTTATCTTTTGTTTTTTTATAAACTTTGGGTCGTGTAAAAACAGGAGAAAAGGGTTCTTTGTTGCATCCAGGTTGTTATGTATAACAGATAAAAAGAGCAAATTTACATCATTCCACCCAATACGGGCAAGATGGGGTTGACAGATAGATTTTAAAATCCTTACAGATAAACAGTCATTGTAGCTGTTTGCAGGATTTCCGCAAAATTTACCGATTAAACTGGGTCGTATAGTGGCGATTATACGAAAAGAGAGAAGTACTTCAACTCGTTGTTACTTGTCGTTGCTATAGGTAACAAGAGTTCACAGTCACACGTTTCCTTAGGGGCCCGTAGTGGAGGAAATGGTAAAACATTTGGCCCTGGATGCATAGAATGCCTGCCATATTGAGAGACAAAATGTGGGTGTCCTGAAAAAAGGTTCTTTAACTCTATCTCCCCCACCTCTTTTTTTTGTTTCTTGTTATGTTTCGGCAAGAAGTATTATGCTTTTCGGTCGTCTGTCCATCTCTACATTAGAATCAGAAATTCTTTATTGATCCCTGAAGGGAAACTCTGGAAAAGAGGGCTACTTCGAGCCGGATTTGAACCAGCAACCTCAGGATTTCAGCTTTACACCTCTACAGTCCTCCGCTCTATCAACTGAGCTATCGAAGGGAGCTAGTCTTGCACACACACTTCCAGTCAATCAATATGGAGATTATCACAATTATTTGTTGATTTTCTACTCCAAAGTGCTGGAAAGGAAGGTTTCACCAATCGTTGAACCTCAGGTTAACAAGGAATAATCTCAGCAAGGTGATTGATGGATGATTCTAGTTACTTCACCAAGATCAGCCCAAATCATACAGCTGTAAGACATCACATTGGTCAGCTTCCAGCTATGTAATATATGCAAATGGCAGTGGTGGGATTTGAACCTACGTCTCCAGAGAGACTGGAGCCTTAATCAAGCGCCTTAGACCGCTTGGCCACACTACCTGCATGTATCAGTACTCCAAACGTATATATCCAACGGTATGCTTGTTAATGTCATTGGAAAAAAAAACATCTCAAAGAAAAAGCCAATACTTTATTAAAAAATGTTATCACACTTTGTCATTTTTCTCTGGCATTGATTTTAGAATATTGTAACCAGCATTAAGTGAGTAGGTTTAGGTCTGTGTGAATATGGGCTGAACATCTACCTGGACTAAATTTGTGAATATATACATCTCTTAATCTGAGGGTCGTTAGTTCAACCCTCACATGGGGCAGGTGTTTTGAAAACAAACAAAAAATGAAAATACACTGACTTTCAGGTGGTGGTCAGATGTGCCTTCATGAACAATATCGTATTATCTCATTGGTAATGGAGGCCACCCGTCTCCACCAATGTATCTCTTAGCGTTTATTTTCAGTCTTAATGCCCAGATGTGTTACAAGATTAGCAGTGAACATTGTGTTGTCCAGCAGAAAGGCAACAGACCTACTGCAACTGTCTTCAGTTCCTGCTTGTTCTTGGGGCATTTTCCCTTCAGTTTTGTCTTCAGCAAGTGAAATGCATGCTCAATCGGATTCAGGTCAGGTGATTGACTCGGCCATTGCATAACATTCCACTTCTTTCCCTTAAAAAACTTTTTGGTTGCTTTCGCAGTATGCTTTGGGTCATTGTCCATCTGCACTGTGAAGCGCCGTCCAATGAGTTCTGAAGCATTTGGCTGAATATGAGCGGATAATATTGCCCGAAACACTTCAGAATTCATCCTGCTGCTTTTGTCAGCAGTCACATCATCAATAAATACAAGAGAACCAGTTCCATTGGCAGCCATACATGCCCACGCCATGACACTACCACCACCATGCTTCACTGATGAGGTGGTATGCTTTGGATCATGAGCAGTTCCTTTCCTTCTCCACGCTCTTCTCTTTCCATCACTCTGGTACAAGTTGATCTTGGTCTCATCTGTCCAAAGGATGTTGTTCCAGAACTGTGAAGGCTTTTTTAGATGTTGTTTGGCAAACTCTAATCTGGCCTTCCGGTTTTTGAGGCTCACCAATGGTTTACATCTTGTGGTAAACCCTCTGTATTCACTCTGGTGAAGTCTTCTCTTGATTGTTGACTTTGACACACATACACCTACCTCCTGGAGAGTGTTCTTGATCTGGCCAACTGTTGTGAAGGGTGTTTTCTTCACCAGGGAAAGAATTCTTCGGTCATCCACCACAGTGGTTTTCCGTGGTCTTCCGGGTCTTTTGCTGTTGCTGAGCTCACCGGTGCTTTCTTTCTTTATAAGAATGTTCCAAACAGTTGATTTGGCCACACCTAATGTTTTAGCTATCTCTCTGATGGGTTTGTTTTGATTTTTCAGCCTAATGATGGCTTGCTTCACTGATAGCGACAGCTCTTTAGATCTCATATTGAGAGTTGACAGCAACAGATTCCAAATGTAAATAGCAGACTTGAAATGAACTGTGGACCTTTTATCTGCTCCTTGTAAATGGGATAATGAGGGAATAACACACACCTGGCCATGGAACAGCTGAGCAGCCAATTGTCCCATTACTTTTGGTCCCTTAAAAAGTGGCAGGCACATTTACAAACTGTTGTAATTCCTACACCGTTCATCTGATTTGGATGTAAATACCCTCAAATTAAAGCTGAAAGTCTGCAGATAAAGCACATCTTGTTTGTTTCATTTCAAATCCATTGTGGTGGTGTATAGAGCCAAAAAGATTGGAATTGTGTTGATGTCCCAATATTTATGGACCTGACTGTAACTGATGTTGCCAGTTCATTTAAGCCTGTTGTTGTATTGAGTTTTGTGAGTTTGAAGAGGATGACAAAGTGGGTGAAGAGCATGAAGAAGAGAGTGAGGAGGAAGAAAACATATATGGGACAGAGAGAGGAACAGCCAGAGGGACAGCAAGTGGATCCATGTGGATCAAGTACTGCACCATCAGGTTTGTGATGAAGAAGGTTCTTACTATTTTCAAAGCAGTGCAATTACAATTTCATTGTAGGTCTGCTGTGTGTCCTTAAAATGATGCTTTCTGCTGGAAAATTATTTTTTTGTGTCAATACGGCTCTGTTTCTTTTTTTAAGTACTTGCTTGGCCTACATTTTGAAATGCATGCAGGTATACATGCATACAGTGGTATGCATGCGTTTAGGAACCCATGCTGAAGTTGACTAAAAAGAGGAATAAATAAATCATCTTTAGGAAATTGAGCTTAATGCATTAATTTAATAAAAAGGAGAAATCCAACCTTTAAGGACACCAGCTGAATTACCAAGCGATGATAGTATAGTGGTGAGCATAGCTGCCTTCCAAACAGTTGACCTTGGTTTGATTCCCAGCCATCGCAGCAGTTTTAGTTGAGTGGTTACTTGCTTTATTTGTCTAGAAATAACCAAAAGGTTACTCACCCAACCTGATTTGATAAAATATTAGATCTCTGTTATGGTACAAATAAGGGAGCATATCAATCAATCAAGCTGCCTCCATGAGGATCCACAGACACAGGCAGTGCACTACGATTTGCACTTTGCCCGTGTCTGGTAACTCCTAGTAACCAATTGAAAAGTTTATGAACGTTTGTGCAAACAGGTATAGGTCTTCTGTTCAGGTTGTTGTGGCCGAGTGGTTAAGGCGATGGACTAAAAATGCATTGGGGTCTCCCCTCGCAGGTTCAAATCCTGCTGACAGCAAGAGACATTCTTTCAGAGTGGTAGCAAACCAATGACGCATCACAGTTTACCAAATTACAGAGGTGCCTTTATGAACAAAATTGTGTTACCTCACAGAAGACACCAGTCTCCACCAATGTATTTCTTTTCAGTCTGTGTTACAAGATTTGCATTTGATTGTCTAGCAGAAAGGCAACAGGTGTGTTACTTGTTACTTTTTTGACTATGATTTATACCATAGCAGAGCAATCATTTTGCCCAGGTTTGATTTCCAGCCACTGCAGTTGCATTTACAGGTTTTGAAGTCATATACAACAATAACATTACATGTTTCTCCAGGTTTCTTCTTTTATTTAGTAATATTTCAATATCCTTGTGGGAGTCATCCCAAAAGGATTAATAAAGATAAGTCTAAGTCTATCTCAAAAAAAAGAAAAAAAAATCTGAAAATCTTCAGGGGATGTAGCTATTGGCTTTTTCCTTGCGAAGGTTTGTTTTCCAAAAACATTAACAAGCATACCGTTAGTTACGGTCACTGTGTTTGTCATGATGTGGAGAACTGATACTTGCAGGTAGTGTGGCTGAGTGGTCTAAGGTGCTGGATTAAGGCTCCAGTCTCTCTGGAGGTGTGGGTTCGAATCCTACCACTGCCATTTGCATTTATTACACAACTGGAAGCCAACCAAGGTGATGTCTTCCTGCTTCTTACAGTGCAGACGCTTTTGCTGCTTGCTCCTGCCTCTGCTTGCATATTTTTGCTGATAATCTTGCTTTTCCTCTCAGAGAAACTATGAGCAGCGGCTCTTGGATACTTATAAATAACTGGACTATACATTTTTTGTAGACACAGTAGTCTATTGCCATATTTTAACATTTTCCTGCGTGAGTGTGGCCTACCAATAGCTCAAGCCTGTCCTACAGTGACTGTAGCTAAAGCTAATTAGCAGCAAGATGCCTCCTTTCTCCGTGGAAGACTACTACAAACTCCTTCAGAAGATTGCACTTCTGGAAACCAAGGTTTACCTTCTAGAAGTGAACGTGGAAGTTAACGGATCTTGTGGAAATGACACCACTTTACCATGGACCCATAACAATGGACAAAAGCATGCTAACACACGGCTAATTAGCACCAACAAAGCTACAAAGAAACAGGAGGGCTGTAGAACGGGTAACAAATCAACAAGTGGCAGTCCTCCCTGGAACTCTTGTGGTGCGAAGCCTAAGAGTAATCATTCTCCTGGGAAATGGGAGGACGACTAAACGGGCCGGGCACAGCGCCCTGAGATTTGTGATATGACCGGCTGGCCTGCATTATCTTCCGGGCAGAGCGCCTCTTCAACCCTCTACCTAGTAGGACACAGCCGTGGACAGCTGCAAAAGGGAAAATAAGCAACAAATTGCCCCCCAACACCTGGTGTGCAACTGGATAACAGATTTGCTCCTCTGCTGCAGGACGTTGGACAGACATCTGATGACCGGGACTGCGTTTCATCGCCACACAGCAGGGTAAGGACTGAGAGCAATTCAAAAAGTAAAAAGCTAACAACTGGGCCTCAAACCCTGATTGTGGGTGACTCTGCTATAAAAGATTTAAAAAACAGTAAAAACACCAAAATACTCTGTTTTCCCAAAGACATGGTGTCTGACTTTACCCAAAAAATCCCAGCTATCATGGCAGAACACCCAACTGTGAAGAACATTATTCTGCATATAGGGTCACATGATGTTGTAAAGCAACAGTCTGAATTGCAGAAACTGGACTTTAAGGAACTGCTGGACACCGTCAGCTCTCTAAACGCAGATGTGTTTATCAGTGGTCCTATACCGTCAGTCAGAAGAGGAGATGAGAGATTCAGCCGGCTGTTGGCACTAAACAAATGGCTTTCAACTGAATGTACCGTCCACTCTCTGCAGTTCATTGACAATCTTAACATTTTCTGGGAGCGCAGACATCTTTTTAAAGCAGATAGACTTTCCCTTAACAACCCAGGAGTAAAGCTGTTCACCTCTAATCTGCTTTACTTTCTGCGCTACACATCTGCTCCCTCTGCCAAGGTCACAAAACAAGAGGAAGACATAACAAAGTGTGGTAGTGATCCACCACAGCCCCCACCTGAGGAAAGACTTGACCCTGGGACACCACAGAGCAGAGATACAAAACCTCAACTCCTCTTTTCACCCATCCAGCACCCCTCTAACCCTCTTACCAACCCTGAATCCTTTGAGGAGCCATCGCTGTCTCCACTCACCCTTTCCCCTCTTTCCCCTACCCCCATGTTGGAGTTCACTGACCACATGAATCACCTGGTAGATGCTGAATATACACCCCTTCCTTCCCCCATCACTCAACCCCTGGCAAAAGTAAAACGCCGGGCTCCTCTGCCAGGAGGTAAACAAACTCTTTCCACTCAGACTGATAAGGACGTTTGTGTGCAAAATCCAGTAAGCATGACCTGATATGTGCCGGACCTTGGCTCCAGGCCTAGAGACACTCATGACTTTTTCAAAAACAAGCCCGGGCCCTATGTATTCAATTCTTCCTCAATTTATGTTGTGATAGGCAATAGGAAAAGAATGGTGAATAAGCACTTAACTGCAAACTTAGCAAATTTAGCTATTCCTCGTCAGCTACAGCCAGTCCCAAAAAATGAAAACACACTAACACTAGCTTTACTAAACGTCAGGTCTTTGGCAGGAAAATCCTTTTTAATCAATGATTTTATTATCAAACACAATCTAGATTTTATGTTTTTAACTCAAACCTGGTTAGACCATAATAACAGTGCTGCTGTTCTCATCGAGTCAGCTCCCCCTAATTTCAGTTTTATGAGCGAGAATAGAGTGAATAAGAAAGGAGGTGGAGTTTCCATTTTGTTTAATGACTCATTCCACTGTACGCAAATGTGCTATGGAAGTTTTGCTTCTTTTGAATATGTTGCTCTTCAATTAAGATCTTCCCCACAAGCGATGTTTCTAAATATCTACAGGCCACCTAAATATTGTGCAACCTTAATTGATGACTTCACTGAACTGCTGTCTATAATCTGTATTAACTTTGATTGTGTAATCATTGCGGGTGATTTTAACATTCATGTTGACAACCCCCAGGGGGACCAAAGAACTGTGTTGTGTTTTTGAGAATAGCATACCGTTGCATAGCAACGGCTTATTTGAGGATTTTCAGTCAGGATTTAGAGTTCATCATAGCACAGAGACAGCACTTGTGAAAATTACTAATGACCTCCTAATTGCATCAGACAAAGGACTTATCTCTGTACTTGTGTTATTAGATCTTAGTGCTGCATTTGATACCATTGACCATCATATCTTATTACAGAGATTGGAACATTTAATTGGCATTAAAGGGACTGCTCTAAGCTGGTTTAAGTCTTATTTATCAGATCAATCTCAGTTTGTTCATGTCAACGATGAATCCTCTATGCACGCCAAGGTTAGTCATGGAGTCCCACAAGGATCTGTGCTCGGTCCAATCCTGTTCACTTTATATATGCTTCCTTTAGGCAGTATTATTAGGAAACACTCCATAAACTTTCATTGTTATGCAGATGATACTCAGTTATATCTATCAATCAAGCCGGATGAAACTAATCAGTTAGCTAAACTTCATTCGTGCCTTCAGGACATTAAAACCTGGATGACCTGTAATTTTCTAATGTTAAACTCAGATAAAACTGAAGTTATTGCTCTCGGACCCAAGCACCTTCGTGACGCATTATCCAAAGATATAGTTACTCTGGATGGCATCACCCTGGCCTCCAGCCCCACTGTAAGGAATCTTGGAGTTATCTTTGATCAGGACATGTCCTTTAATGTCCACATAAAGCAAATTTCAAGGAACGCCTTTTTTCACCTACGTAATATTGCAAAAATCAGGAATATCCTGTCTAAAAATGATGCAGAAAAACTAGTCCATGCATTTGTTACTTCTAGGTTGGATTACTGCAATTCTTTGTTATCAGGCTGCTCGAAAAAATCCATAAAGACTCTTCAGCTGATCCAGAATGCTGCGGCACGTGTTCTGACGGGAACCAGGAAAAGAGACCACATCTCTCCTGTTTTAGCTTCTCTGCATTGGCTTCCTGTGAAATCTAGAATAGAATTTAAAATCCTTCTTCTCACCTACAAAGCTCTTCATGGTCAGGCACCATCTTATCTTGAAGAGCTCATAGTACCTTACAACCCTGCGAGAGCACTACGCTCCCAGAATGCAGGGTTACTTGCTGTTCCTAGAGTCTCTAAAAGTAGAATGGGAGCCAGAGCCTTCAGCTATCAGGCTCCTCTCCTGTGGAACCAGGTTCCAGTTTGGGTCCGGGAGGCAGACACTGTTTCCACATTTAAGAGTAGGCTTAAGACTTTCCTTTTTGATAAAGCTTATAGTTAGGACATAGAATTGAATGTTGTAAGGGAGTGAGGAGTCGCAGTGTCCGCCTAACCCGGCCCACCTGCTTCTCATCATAGTTGTCGACCCTAACCAGGGTTTTTATCCCATCCCCCACTCTGACCTTCCTGACCCTAACCCCAACTGTTTCTCCCCTACCCTAACCAGGGTTTGTATCCCATCCCCCACTCTGACCTTCTTGACCCTAACCCCAAATGTTCTTCTCCCCCTACCCTAACCAGGGTTTGTATCCCATCCCCCCACTTTGACCTTCTTCACCCTAACTGTTTCTCCCCCTACCCTAACCAGGGTTGTATCCCATCCCCCACTTTGACCTTCCTGACCCTAACCCCAACTGTTTCTCCCCCTACCCTAACCAGGGTTTGTATCCTATCCACACTTTGACCCTCCTGACCTTCCTGTCTTCCTTTGACACACTGAGCTCCTCTATCTTTCTATCTTCCCATTGTATGTGCATCCATGTCCTAGAAATGTTGTTGCTAACCTAGCTCCGGGGAGTCACTCCCGGAGTCCTTTTGTTCTTTTTTCCCCAGCATGTTCCCTCGGACCGGAGAGGCTCCAGGATCGTGGTGGCAGGTGTCGCCATGGTCCCGCTCCACGTTCTGCGATGCCATGTTCATCTTGCTACACTCTGCGGTGCACAGCTACATCCTGCTGTGCCTTGTAGTGCCCACAGTGACCGCTATGCCATGAACTATTACAAAGAACTGCTACAAACTACTATTTTTTCTATTTTTGTTATTTCCACTCTTATTCTAACCCCAACCGGCCCGTCAGACACCGCCTACCAAGAGCCTGGGTCTGTCCGAGGTTTCTGCCTAAAAGGAAGTTTTTCCTCGCCATTGTTGCTCTGTTGCTTGCTCTGGAGGAAACTACTAGAACCGTTTGGACCTGCTCTATCTGTAAAGTGTCTCGAGATAACTCTTGTTATGAATTGATACTATAAATAAAATTGAATTGAATTGAATTATGGTACAAATAAGGGAACATATCAATCAATCAAGCTCCCTCCACAGAAACAGGCAGTGCACTACGATTTGCACTTTACCCGTGTCTGTTAACTACTAACCAATTGCAAAGTTTATGAACATTTGTGCAGACAGGTATTATATTGCTGTACAGGTTGTTGTGGCCGAGTGGTTAAGGCGATGGACTAGAAATCCTTTGGGGTCTCCCCATGCAGGTTTGAATCCTGCCATCAACGAGAATGGTAGCAAACCAAAGACGCATCACAGAATACAAACTGCCAATTTGTTTTCATGAACAATATTGTGTTGTCTCATAGTTACTGGATACAAACAGTCTCCACCAATGCATCTCTCAGCATTTATTTTCAGTCTGTGTTACAAGATTTGCAGTGAATGTTGTATTGTCCAGCAGAAAGGCAACAGGTGTGTTACTTTCAACTATAATTTATACCATAGGTTTTGAAGCCATATCCAACAGTCCCATTACATGTTTTACCACAGTATTTTCTTTTATTCAGTGATATTTATATCTCCTTGTGGGAGTCATCCCAAAAGGATTAATAAAGATAAGTCTAAGTATATCTCAGAAAACAATCAAAAAAACCTGAAAATCAGGCTATCAGACAGCCCAACAAGCACTTTAAATGTACATGTTTTACAGTTTTACTGTATTTATGTACTTGTACTGTAGTGCAGTATATTTATTTTGTAATGGTCCAGTTTTTATGGGTGTTACAGCAGGTATGAGTACTGTAGTTTCCATATTTATGGATGAAAACCAACTTGTCATGCAATTAAGTTCACTCTTCAGCATGTGGAGACATTTCATTTCAGACACTTGCAGCAACAGATGCTTTGTTAAACATCAACAGACTGGAAATAGACTTAATGCTGATACAAACCGTAGGAATTAGCAGAGGATGGTTTCGATCCATCGACCTCTCTCTTGGGTTATGGGCCCAGCACGCTTCGGCTGCGCCACTCTGCTCTGGTAACCTGTCCCAACCAAGGTTCCAACAGCTTACGGGTTGCAAAGTTTAAAATTTGGTAGACCTTGCAACTATCTTTTATGTGAGCTTCCTGATTACTCACACATTGATTATTGACATGTAACACTTGTGATAGGCTGGTGTTTTAAAAACATGGCATTGTGATTACAGATATAAACATCAGTAAGGAGTCTACCAAGTTGCCTCTTATCGTTGTAGTTTGGAAAGCGGCACACCAAGTCAGTTTTACCGCGACGGTTTGAACTGGGTCGCCTAGGGTTTTTGGCTGCTCTCTAGCAGACGGCTGTACTCACTCTGGTTTCTCTTCATAACACATAACACACGTCTTTTGCCTTTTACTAAAGACTTCCTTGGAGGGGAACACAGATGAGCTAAAACTTGTTTTGGTGGGCTTTGCTGTATGGCCGAGCCTTTTGTACTTGTGAAAAACAAATATGCTGTCCTTAACTAGACTCAGAGTCCTCACAGCACAGCTAGTGCTATATGGGGCGAGGCCAAAGAAACAGATACCAGCATGTGACTTTGCAAATCAGTGTCTCACCCTAGCCACCATCAAAGATGCCATTTGGACCTCCAGAAACTTGCTGGTAAGAAAGCGCATGCAGATCCCCCCATGGCTGTGATCAGGATGGCTGCAATATCTAAGTAGTATGTGTTTCATGTTTGCACTTTTGTTTTTTAATGGTAAATGAACAACTGTGCTGGAATGTGTGATCAAAAACATGACTTTTCCCATTTTGACAAACTGTTTTGATCACTTGAGGTATTTCAGTGAAGTCTTTGGTCTTGGACAGTTACCTTGCAATCTAAAACTGTATATCCTATTGTCTCTGGAACAATAGTTGGCAGTTGGAGGAGTAATGGCTCTTTACAGTGAATATGCAAAAGAAGATGTTCACAAATTCAGCCCAGGTAAATGCTCAACTCATATTCACACAGACCTAAACCTACTCACTTAATGCTGGTTACAATATTCTAAAATCAATGCCAGAGAAAAATGATAAAGTGTGATAACATTTTTTAATAGTAATATTGGCAGTTTTTAAAAAAGTATTGGCTTTTTCCTTGCAAAGGTTTTTTTTCCAATATCATTAACAAGCATACCATTAGTTACAGTGCCTGTGTTTGTCACGATGTGGCGATCTGATATTTGTAGGTAGTGTGGTCAAGTGGTCTAAGGTGCTAGATTAAGGGTCCAGTCTCGTGTTCAAAACCCAAATCTGACTAGCTCCAGTCTACATCACTGATCTGTTGAAGCCACATGCTCCTTCAAGGTGATTAAGGTCTGCAAACCAGTCTCTTCTTGTTGCCCCTAAAACACGGCTCAAGAGCAGAGGGGATCGGGCTTTCTCAGCCGCAGCCCCGAGACTTGGGAATGAGCTCCCTCTACATGTCAAACTGGCCCCCAGCCTTCCGGTTTTTAAATCTCGACTAAAAACACATTTTTATTCCCTGGCTTTTAATCCAGCATGAGAACTGTATGTTGAATTTGTCTGGTGTTGTATTCTGTCTATTTATTGTTTCATATCAATGTACAGCACTTTGGTCAACCTGGTTGTTTTTAACTGTGCTTTAGAAATAAAGTTTGATTGATGTGCTTGACCACCTGCAAGCTGCTGCATTTTCAACATCAGTTGTGTTTTTTTTGTTTTAAAACACCTGCCCCGTGTGAGGGTTGAATTTACAACCTTCAGATTATGAGACTGACAAGCTGCCTACTGCGCCAACCAGGCTATAAAAACTTTTGCAATGGTTGGGAAATTTCAGAAAAACTAAAAATTTGGTTTTAAGGAGTAAAAGTAAAAAGTCACCAAAAAAATAAATAGTAAATAGTAAAGTAAAGTAAAAATATCTGAAAAATCTACTTGAGTATAGTAATGAAGTATTTGTACTTCGTTACTTCCCATCTCTGATGACCGTAAAGATTAATATGTACAGTACATGGTCTGCAGAACTGTACCTTCCGATAGACATAAGGCCACGTGGGTTATCTTTGGGCTGCTCTATGGTCTTCTGCAGAAGGATAAATCCCAGAGTTGGCTCACTCCAGGTTATTAAAGCAACCACCATCCTTTCGGTTAAGAGCCGACTGCGCTGACCTATTGCCCCACAGAGACTGCGCCTGTCAGATGTTTTATGAGCGGGAGCTCAATCTTTAAGCCACAAGCATTTGTTTTATGACTTTTTGAGGTTGTGCTGCACATGTATGCTTATCAGACTATTTTCCTGTTACTCAGAAATTGGGGAAGCTGACTCATGTGGAAATGTAGAAGCTGGACGTGCATTTTATTGTTGTTACATGTCAATTGGATTTTGACTTTGAATTCAAATATTTGGCATCCAAGAAAATTTTGGAACTGATGATGTATCAGTCATTTTGCTGGTGGTTTCTTGGTCACAGCAACAAGCTTGATCATTAACATACAGTTGCGTGCAACATATCACTAAAGTGTTGGGTGGGGCCTTATGTATTTGCGTGTATTACATCAAGTGACCTGCATACCAATGACTGCAAAGATTAATATGTACATGGTTTGTAGAACTGTACCTTCTGAAAAAGGCAAAGTCACTTGGATTATCTTTGGTATCTCTATATTCTCCTACAAGAACAATGTTGTATTATCTCACAGGTTCTGGAAGCTTAGTGTTTATTTTCAGTCTCAATGCCTAGACGTGTTACAAGATTTGCAGTGAACGTTGTATTGTCCAGCAGAAAGGAAACAGGTGTGTTACTTTTTGACTATGATTTACACTCACCTAAAGGATTATTAGGAACACCTGTTCAATTTCTCATTAATGCAATCACATGGCAGTTGCTTTAATGCAATTAGGGGTGTGGTCCTGGTCAAGACAATCTACTGGGATTTGCACCAACAACCATTTTTAGGGTTTACAAAGAATGGTGTGAAATGGGAAAAACATCCAGTATGCCGCAGTCCTGTGGGTGAAAATGCCTTGTTGATGCTAAAGGTCAGAGGAGAATGGGCCGACTGATTCAAGCTGATAGAAGAGCAACTTTGCCTGAAATAACCACTCGTTACAACCAAGGTGCAGCAAAACCACAACACGCACAACCTTGAGGCGGATGGGCTACAACAGCAGAACACCCCACCGGGTACCACTCATCTCCACTATAAATAGGAAAAAGAGGCTACAATTTGAAAGAGCTCACCAAAATGGGACAGTTGAAGACTGGAAAAATGTTGCCTGGTCTGATGCGTCTCGATTTCTGTTGAGACATTCAGATGGTAGAGTCAGAATTTGTCGTAAACAGAATGAGAACATGGATCCATCATGCCTTGTTACCACTGTGCAGGCTGGTGGTGGTGGTGTAATGTGTGGGGGATGTTTTCTTGGTACACTTTAGGCCCCTTAGTGCCAATTGGGCATCGTTTAAATGCCACGGCCTACCTGAGCATTGTTTTTGACCATGTCCATCCCCTCATGGCCACCATGTACCCATCCTCTGATGGCTACTTCCAGCAGGATAATGCACCATGTCACAAAGCTCGAATCATTTCAAACTGGTTTCTTGAACATGACAATGAGTTCACTGTACTAAAATGGCCGCCACAGTCACCAGATCTTAACCCAATAGATCATCTTTGGGATGTGGGAACAGGAGCTGCAAGATGCTATCCAATCAATATGGGCCAACATTTCAGAAGAATGCTTTCAGCACCTTGTTGAATCAATACCACGTAGAATTAAGGCAGTTCTGAAGGCGAAAGGGGGTCAAACACAGTATTAGTATGGTGTTCCTAATAATCCTATAGGTGAGTGTATGTGCATATCAAGTAATCTTATTGTTGGATTCAGGTCCACATTTTTTTGCCCGCCACGTACAACTAAACTGTTGGGTGGGGCCTTATGTATTTGCTTGTATTACATCAGGTGTCCTGCATACCAATGACTGTAAAGATTAATATGTACATGGTTTGCAGAACTGCACCTTCTGAAAAAAGCAAAGCAACTATTTTTATGGATGAAAAAAACTTGACATGCTATTAAGTTTACTCTTCAGCAGGTGGAGACATTTCACTTGAGATACTTGCAGCAACAGATGCTTTGTTAAACATCAACAGACTGTAATTATATTTAGTGCTGATATGAAGCATGGCAATTAGCAGAGGATGGTTTCAATCCATCAACCTCTGGGTTATGGGCCCAGCACGCTCCCGCTGCGCCACTCTGCTCTGCAGGTTGTGGTCAGAGTGCTAACCATTACACCATGGAACCTTTAAAAGTGTTGCAAGGGTTTGCTTGGCAATTTCTTTCATAATATCCACATGTGATATTGAAGGCACACAACAATCCCAATGAAGATGGAAAAGCAACAACTATTGGCCAACTTAAGTCATTTAGTTAGCTAAGCATTCAGAGGATGTGGGAAAAAGCAAGTCAAGAACAGGTTTTAAAGGACTTGCCACAGACAGTGAATCCAGCAGTAGATATGTCTACTGTCTACAAACACATGGTAACTTCGCATCTGTTGACAATAAAGATGCTCACGAAACGCTGTACTTGCAATTGCTTTTCTTGCGCACATTCTTGTCGTCTTAAATAAAAAGAACTGCTAAGTTCTTCATTCCCAAAATCATGTCTCAGACATTAGTTCCAGATGAAGAGACTAGTTGTCAGAAGTGGGACTTGAACCTACGCCTTCAGTGGAGACTGCGACCTGAACGCAGCACCATGGACCGCTCGGCCATCCTGACTGATACAACAGAGGATCAATAGGATAATATGGTAAATCAATTGGTGTGGTTGTAGTGGCGGATGATGTCAGGTTTGGCATGCCTGCCGAAGCCGACAGTGCAGCAGAGCAGAGTGGCGCAGCGGAAGCGTGCTGGGCCCACAACCCAGCGGTTGATGGATCAAAACCATTCACTGCTAGTTGCTAATTGTGTCAACATTAAGTCTTGACCAGACTGTTCATGTTTAACAAAGCAAGTGTCTGAAAGGTACACCTTCAATGGCATGTCAACTTTATTTAATCCATGGAAATAACAGTAACACAGTAACAATAACACACATAAAAACTGGAGCAACTGAAACAAAAAATAAATACCACACAACATTACTATACAAAAATACGGTACAATATAAACTGCAAAATATGTATATGTAAAGTGCTTGTTGGTGTTGTCTGACTTCAAAACCTGTAAATGCAACTGCGGTGGCTGGAAATCAAACCTGGGCAAAATGCTTGCACTGCTATGGAATAAATCATAGTCGAAAAGTAACACACCTGTTGCCTTTCTGCTGGACAAGGCAATGTTCACTGAAAATGAAACGTTGTTTCCAGCAGAAAGCACCATTTTAAGGACAAAGCAGACCTACAATGAAATTGTAATTGCACTGCTTTGAAAATAGTAAGAATCTTCTTCATCACAAACCTGATGGTGCAGTACTTGATCCACATGGATCCACTTGCTGTCCCTCTGGCTGGTCCTCTCTCTCTCCCATTTAGGTTTTCTTCCTCCTCACTCTCTTCTTCATGCACCTCACCCTCTTCTTCCTCCTCCTCACCCTCTTCTTCATCTTCCTTACCCTCTTGAATATCCCTCTCTGTGTCAGATCCCTCACTTTCATCACATGCCCTCTCCCCAAACTCCACTGGCTCTCCCTCTTCCTGCTCTTCACTCCCTTGATTTGTTTCTCTCACTGTGGTTTTTCTCACTTTTTGTTTACTAGGTCTCTATATCGCTTCCTCGTTTCATGATAAATATTAGAAGAAGATAAAACGTAGGGGTATGCATTACATTTCCCTCCCTACTCAACACAGACATAAAGCCTGTTGATTACTTTACACAAATGTAGCTATTTGTTATCGCAATGCAACAGATTCTGACGAGTAGCAAGATATGAATTCAGGTGTGATTTTGTGAGATTTCCGTGAATATTCCGTGAAATTATTTGAAATTTAGTGAGGACTAGATTAGGACTGGATTTAAAGCTGATTCTGGTTTCCAACTTGGTCCCAGGTGTGTCTGTTAAAACACAGACGGGGACAACTTCTCTCTGCTGATGCTTCATTACAATCAAACATCAGGATAAACATGGGGGGGGGGGGGGGGGGGGTAGCTCTGCTATGAATGTGTGTGTGGTAATAAAATAAATAAATAACATTGTAAAGGCTACCATACACAATGCATAGGAATCATATATGCTAGTAAATAATAACAATAAACCCATTATTAATTACATTATCTTAATGAGCGAGAACGTTCAACAATCGCCCTTATATCAAATCAAAAGCCAGGTGTAACCTAGGTAACAGGTGTAACCTAGGTAACAGGTGTAACCTAGGTAACAGGTGTAACCTAGGTAACAGGTGTAACCTAGGTAACAGGTGTAATCTAGGTAACAGGTAAAGAACACAAACAGGCTAACTTTTAAATGTACCAGAACTACAGACCAACACAACAACAGGTTTAAATGAACTGACAACATCAGTTATAGGACTTACAGTTCTCAAAGACGCACACGATCTCAACTGATTATCCTCCGTACAGATATTACCGATATTTATGTTAAAATGTAAGGAGTAAAAGTAAAAAGTCGCCAAAACAATAAATACTAAAGTAAAAAGATCTGAAAAATCTACTTGAGTAGAGTAAAAAAAGTATTTGTACTTTGTTACTTCCCATAAAGATTAATATGTACATGGCTTGCAGAACTGTGCCTTCTGATAGACATAAGGCCACTTGGGTTGTCTTTGGGCTGCTCTATGGTCTCCTGCAGGATAAATCCCAGAGTTCAATTCAATTTCAATTCAATTTTATTTATAGTATCAATTCACAACAAGAGTTATCTCAAGACACTTTACAGATAGACCACACTCCAGAATTTACAAGGACCCAACAGTTTCCTCCAGAGCAAGCAACAGTGCGACAGTGGCGAGGAAAAACTTCCTTTTAGGCAGAAACCTCGGTCAGACCCAGGCTCTTGGTAGGCGGTGTCTGACGGGCCGGTTGGGGTTAGAATGAAGAGTGGCAATAACAAAAATAGAAAAAATTAGTAGTTTGTAGCAGTTCTTGGCATAGCAGGACGCTGTGCGGCATTACAAGGCCCAGCAGGACGTAGCAGGACGTGGCAGGACGTAGCAGAGTTGGCCCACCCCAGGTTATTTAAGTAACAATCGTTCCTGGGTGGATTTGAACCACCATCCTTTCGGTTAACCGCCAACTGCGCGGACCTATTGCGCCACAGAGACTGAGCCTGGGTGATGTTTTATGAGCGGGAGCTCGATCTTTAAGCCACAAGCATTTGCTTTATGGCTTTTTGAGGTTGAGCTGCACATGTATGCTTATCAGGCTATTTTCCTGTAACTCAGAAATTGGTAAAGCTGACTCATACGGAAATGTAGAAGCTGGACGTGCATTTTATGTTTCTTACATGTCAATTGGATTCTGACTTTGAATTTAAATATTTGGCATCCAAGAAAATTTGGGAACTGATGATGTATCAGTCATTTTTCTGGTGGTTTCCTGGTCACAGCAACAAGCTTGATCATTGACATACAGTTGCATGCAACATATCACTAAAGTGTTGGGTGGGTCCTTATGTATTTGCTTGTATTACATCAAGTGACCTGCATACCAATGACAGTAAAGATTTATATGTACATGGTTTGCAGAACTGCACCTTCTAATAGAGGTAAGGCCACTTGGGTTATCTTTGGGCTGCTCTATGGTCCTCTGCAGAAGGATCAATCTTTATGCCACAAGCATTTTGCTTTATGTGAGCTTTGCTAACTGTGAGCTCACAAACGCAGAGGCAAGCTCTCCAGCTGAAGAGGAGGTGATGCCCAGAAGCTGAGGAGACAGGCTTAATTGCGGGTGGTGGAACATGTCTATGTCTGTGGATCCTCATGGAGGCAGCTTGATTGATTGTTATGCTCCCTTATTTGTGTGATATAACCGAGATCTAATGTTTTAAATAACCGGGTTGGGAGAGTAACCTTTCTGGTTACTTCTTGACAAATAAAGCAAATAACGTCACTCAAAGAAAGTTACTGGCTGGGAATCAAAGCCATTTCAACTGCTTGGAAGGCAGCTATGGTCACCACTATACCACCATTACTGGACAATACAACGTTCACTGCAAATCTTGCAACACATCTGGTCATTGAGACTGAAAATAAATGCTCAGAGATGCATCGGTGGCTTCCAGTACCAATGAGATATTACAAGATTGTCCATGAAGTCACATCTGCCATTTGGTATAATGGGATGTGTGACCACATTTGAATTATGGCTTTCGTTGTCGGCAGGATTCAAACCTGCAAGGGGAGACCCCAATGGAATTCTAGTCCATCGCCTTAACCACTCGGCCACGACAACCTGAAAAGCAGTCCAATACTGATTTGCACTAACGTTGATAGCCTATTCAAGGCAAGGCAGCTTTATTTGTATAGCACATTTCAACAATAGGGCAATTCAAAGTGCTTTACACAAAAAGAGTTAAAAAATGAAAATAGATGAAACACAAGAATAAAATTAAACATTAAAGAAATGAACAACTAACTTCCTTTGACACACTGAGCTCCTCTCTCCTTTATCTTGCCATTGGTGTGATTCCCTCACAGCTGTTGCCTGACTCTGACTCACGAAAAAAACACGAGTAAAATTAAAAAACACTGCATAAACTTTGCTTCCGTGTTTATTTAAATATGGGTACACTTTACATGTAGGTGTATACTTTACTGCAAATTAAACTGAGATGTCAGGGTTTCAATCTCCACCTCTGAAAAGTGCTGCTTCTTAGCCGGATTACGTCTGGCCATGTCGTAAATAGTAGGGGCGAGGACTCAAAACCGAAAATATATTGGGGCGTGATATTGTAATTGTTGTGATTGTTGTGTGCCTTTAATATCACACATGTGGCTATTATGAAAGAACCTGCCTAGCAAACCCTTGCAAGACTTTTGAAGGTTCCATGGTGTAATGGTTAGAACTCTGGAATCTGAATCCAGCGATCTGAGTTCAAATCTCGGTGGAACTTGTTTTTAAGCCACAGCACAGGTGAAAAAGATCAACCTTTCAACTTTCCACATCTAGTTTAAAGTAAGCTTACAGGTTTAATATCCTTGGCCATTTAGACTGTAAACAGTATGTTGGTGGGGGCATGTTGAGGAGTCACCTGGTTGTTAATGTAACTGGAAGGATTTCCAAATTTAACAGTATTGACTGGAAGTGATAGGCTTTGAGTTACATGGAGGATACACACTTTGCATTCAGTCTCGTAATCACCATAAAAATTAGGTATCACTGAAATCTGAATTTGTGTTGCTGCAGTCAGAGTATACAGTGCTCATCCGGAATGGGCCAGTGTAGTGCATCAGAACTGCTTGTTGAGTGGTCTATTAGCTTTGGAACCCCCCTTTCCCCACAGCTTTCAATTTTCAGATATGGGTGGGGGAGTGGGCACTGTGTCCAACCTTTTCTGTGTAAAAAAAAAACACTAAAAAAGTCTCTTGGATTAAAGACAAAACCTCTACGGAGGACCTTTTACCAAATCCAGGTGCCCTTGGCATATTTCTGATCTTTTGGGGTAATAGCATAGATCAGGAACCAACACATCTGGACTCAATGTGGGCATTGTATTATGTATTATTGTATTATTTGTAATATTTGACACATTTAGACCATGAAGACAGTTATCAGTTTATTTCCCATCTGGCAGGTGTAATTGTGGACACAGTTGGACATTTTGAAGATAATTGCACAATGTTGACCCAATTGTCAGTCTATTTCCCATCTGGCACAGACATTTCTGAACGGACATTGTGGACAGAAACATTGGTGGATATTGATTCCCAGCATAGGATTTGGCCTGTATTGCACATTGCCTTCACATCCTACGTAATGTATTGCCATTGTCAAGCACATTGCCACCCTGGTGACTTTCTTCCATGTCCCCATGAACGCCCATATATTTGGGCTGACAGTTGAGAAACCTTCCCTTGTTAACTATGACATGGACAACTGAGAACCTACTATATCATGACATGTTTAATTTACTGTGTTATAATTTTTTAAACAGGTCCTACTGAATATCTGTTGGGTCAGTCAGGATGGCCGAGCGGTCCAAGGCGCTGCGTTCAGGTCGCAGTCTCCACTGGAGGCGTGGGTTCAAATCCCACTTCTGACAGCTAGTACTTTCATCTGGAACTAATGTCTGAGACATGATAATGGGAATAAAGAACTTAGCAGTTCTTTGTATTTAAGAGGACATGAATGTGCGCAAGAAACGCAATCGCAAGTAAAGTGTTTTTTGAGCGTCTTTATTGTCAACAGATGTAAAGTTACCATGTGTTAGAACCATAAAGTTCTGTCAAGAAGTAACCTTACCAGATGCCCGAACCACCTCAAATGTCTCCTTTCAACGCGAAGGAGCAGCAACTCTACTCCGAGCTTCTCTTGGATGACTGAGCTTTTCACCCTATCTCTAAGGGAGACGCCAGCCACCCTCCTGAGGAAACCCATTTCGGCCGCTTGTACCCTTGCCCAACCTGATTTGATAAAATATTAGATCTCTGTTATGGTAAGAATAAGGGAGCATATCAATCTATCAAGCTGCCACCATGAGGATATACAGGAACAGGCAGTGCACTACGATTTGCAATTTGCCAGTGTCTGGTAACTACTACTAACCAATTGAAAAGTGTATGAACATTTGTGCAAACAGATATGGGTGTTGTTTTCAGGTTGCCGTGGCCGAGTGGTTAAGGCGATGGACTAGAAATCCATTGGGGTCTCCCCGCGCAGGTTCAAATCCTGCCCACAACGAGAGGTGTTCTTTTAGAGTGCTAGCAAACCAATAACACATCACAGTAACCCTAATGGCAGTTGTGCCTTTATGTACAGTGTTGTGTTACTTCATAGGTACTGGAAGCCAACTGTCTCCACCATTTATTATCTGTCTGTGTTACAAGATTTTCATTGAGCATTGCATTGTCCAGCAGAAAGGCAACAAGTGTGTTACTTTTCCACTATGATTTATACCATAGCAGTGCAATCATTATGCCCAGGTTTGATTTCCAGCCACCGCAGTTGCATTTACAGGTTTTAAAGCCATACACAACATATTTCAATTTCCTTGCGAGAGTCATCCCAAAAGGATTAATAAAGATAAATCTAAGTCTATCTCAGAAAAAAAGTCAAAAAAATCTGAATATCTTCAGTGGATGTAGCTCAGTGGTAGAGCGCATGCTTTCCATGTATGAGGACCTGGCATCTCCAGCAGGTATTATGGTAGAGTCTTTAAAAGAGCTGCAGAAGATATTACCTCCTGTGGTAATCTGACTGGTAGGGTTATAGAACGTAGTGGTAGACTAAGACCTCCTGTTACACAAACTAAGCATTATGCTCTCTCGTTTATACCTCAGACTATCAGACAGCACAACAAGCACTTTAAATGTGCAAGTTTTACAGTTGTACTTACTTGTATTACATTTATTATGCTCCAGCTTTTTTCCATTTTCATGGGTGAATTGAATTTGACATGTCATTAAGTCTACTCTTCAGCAGGTGGAGACATTGCATATCAGAAACAGAGGCTTTGAAACAGCCTTTCTGCTGACATAAAGCATAGCAATTAGCAGAGGATGGTTTCGATCCATCGACCTCTGGGTTATGGGCCCAGCACGCTTCCTCTGCGCCACTCTGCTCTGCTACTTCTACCCAGGGGCTGGAGAATCTGTGATTCACATTTTGAAGGAAGGTTTGGGAACCTGTGGCAACCAAGGTTCCAACATCTTACGGGTTGTAAAGGGTTGTATCAGAAATGAGCTTGTGAAATTATTGTGTTTCAACATTTTCACCGTGTTAATCCAACAGGGGTGATTTCATGCCAAAGACCGTCTCTATTCAAAACATACTGACTAAACATATTGGCCCTCATTCATGAAACGTGCCTACAACCTGAAATAGGCGTAGGACGCACGTACGCTAATTCCTCCGCAAAGCAAGGCATTTATCAATGTCCAACCCTTCTTACTCTCTGATTGGTGTCATACAAACGTTTCATTAATCCCACTTGAAGCCTGTGTTAAGATGATTTCTGCGCTCATATCTGGCTGGTTTCTACGTTAGGTTGATAAATGAGGGCCAATGACTCAGTGCGAGAGTGGGGAAAACATTTATCCATGGTTCTGATTTAAAGACAGCAGTAAGACAATATGACGTAACGGAAAATAAAAGTGGGAAAGTAGTCTTCAGCGTTTCATCATTATTCTTTATTAAATACAACAAAAAAAGATGACGTAATAGAGAGGGATTGAAAAGGTAAACAATGTTTAAGATAACGTAGGTGTGAGTAATATGATAAGCTTTAGTCAATAACAGGCAAATATTGTTACAAATGAGACAGCTGCAAATGTTTTTGTTGCTGTTTTTATCATGAAAGAAATCTAAAAGCTAAGCTAGCTCCAGTGGTGGAATGTAACAAATTTACAAATACACATATCTGTACTTTACTTTAGTCGAATCAGTAGTGTATACTTTTGATTTTTACATTGTTATATTTTTCAGCAATTGTGATACTTTCTACTCCACTACATTTCTACAACATTATATATATATATATATATATATATATATATATTATATATATATATATATATATATATATACAGTTATAATACATATATCTATGTAGACATTGAGAGAATAATCGTTATGCAAGTATTTTTAATACTTAATTTAAATCAGGTAGCCTACTTTTTACTTTCTACTTAAGCAGGGTTGTCCTTGTGGTACTTATACTTTCACTGAAGGAAATATGTCTCTGGTTATTTTTACTTTTACTTAAGATTTTACTGAAGTTCAGTACTTCCTCCACCATTGGCTAGCTCCTACTTTCTTTATGGAATACAAATCTAAAAATGCTTTGCTTGTGTTTCATGTGGATTGAAAATGCGCTCAATGTGTTGCAACATGTTTGTTTCCAGACTTTGGAATGCCCTTTCTGATCAGACATGTCGAAGCGGTGCTTCGTTTAAAATCACTCCTCAAAACACACTCATATTTCTTATACGTATGCACTCTCACCACGTCCTCGATCACTTTTCTTTGGAAGTAGCAAAGAAGCAGCACATCCTGCAGATCACTTTTCATGTATTCTGTGAGTACCTTTCTGTTTAACACTATTTGGTGCTAGAATTAGTGTAATTTAAATTCTTATACAACAGCATACTTGGTGTTGCACTGAACACAGGCTGTAATAGAATTGTAATTTGCATTTTGGAAATTCAGTCTTTCTTCACCACATCTGTATATATTGCAATGAAAATCTCATCAGTTTTTCTGAAGTGTTACAACGAACAGAAGACTACTGGAGACACATCATTTGTGGTTGACATTATTTGCCAAAGATTGAGTTCTTAAATACCCACCTTTGATTTCATGTGACTGACTTTGAGCCATTGGTTGTAAACTATGATACAACAATATTCCTGATGTAGCCTGAAAAAGGGCAAAATCTTAACTATAATTCTAGTACTGTAGATTTCAAAGGACTTAAAGACATTTAGATTTCAGAATGTTTGATCCCAGTGACAAACAGGTTACCAGTAATGTTAAGGTAAAGTTTACCTCTTTGTACCAGAAATCTTGCCTGCTCTACTGATCTAATTTACTGAAAGAATAAAAAATTATTGCTCCAATAAATGTTATGATGCTCTGCATTCTGAAGATGAGGATGTTCCTACTGTTCTGCGTCCTCTGCCTGATGTCTTCTACTGGCTACAGTCAGCTTCCAGGACCTCCTGGTCCTAAAGGTGACCCAGGACATGTTGGGCCACCTGGGCCAGCTGGGCAACCTGGGCCAGCTGGGCCACCTGGGCCACCTGGGTTTCCTGGTGGGTAATATTGACTTCCACAATCTCGCTCCTTGGAACACTCATTCTGACCAGACTCTAGTCATTATTAGTCTGAATTCTGGCACCCGTCTGTTGGCCAGGCAGATCAGTTTGTTTTTAACCACAAGCTTTATCCAATCTACCAAGAGCTTTGTGAGGTCACTTATATATTTTCTCCATTTGACTTTTTGTGTAAGCTGCAACAAGTCCTCCGAACCATAATAAAAACAGTCTAATACAACCCACACAAGCAATTTCTGTCCTCATATCTAAACCAAAAAAACACAACTGTCACAGTTTTAAACACATTGTTAACACTGTGAACACTTACAGTTTAGTTAGGTTTATGCACAAAAATGAACTTATTTGGTTTTGTCTGCGTAACAAAACTACTTAGTTAAGTTTAGAAAAGGATTGTGGTTTGGGTATAAAGGAGAATAAAGCTGAAATGCATTCAGCAGTCTTCCAAAACTTTCATCCCTGCTCAGCCATTTTATTTAAGTGGGTGTATACAGAAAGTTGATTTACATAATGGGTGTAGTATATAGTTGTTTAACATAATGTGGGCTTAAACATCAGTGTTTTACATAAAAGTTGGTTAGTACATCATATTATATGCTATACTATTGGTTAAAGAGAGACTGGGTGTATTAGGCAAGTTTTAAGGTTAACACAGTTCACTGACGTTTTAATAAAGAAACAATAGCTCATTCACACAGTCACAGCTGCAAATTAATCTTATCTTACCCTACTGGCCAGAGCCAGGAGTGTCCGGCTGGTGTTCTTCTTCATTTCTCAAGGTTTCAAAATATTCACATGATAACTTTTAAACAATAATACTCAGTTCAGTTTTCATACAATATAACTTTGTTCAGTTTCCACTGTGACATAGCTCCATTTGTTCTGTAAAGTACAAAACAAATTCCCCAGTTACTTTAATTTTCAAAATGGGACATGAACCCCAGTCTCCTGGGTGAAAAGTCTGTGTTTGTTTGACCAATCCATACCCCAACTTGTCTCCTTATGTAGTACTTGGCAATCTTACATTGACTACTACAGCTACTATAAACGTAAATATGAGTTGTAATTGCTAAGTGAACAAACAACTTATGTTGGTGTTTTCAGAGAACAGTCTGGTCAGCTGTGAGAAACTTCATGAAACAATGACAGTGATGGGCCCGATGTATTTTAGCTTTAATGCTCACCAGAGAATGAACCTTGTGACTCAGATCTTTATGAGTAATAAAGCAAAAATCTGTCTGAATGTTCTATCCATACAATATTTTGTTTTTCAAATAGACATCAAACACAACAAACATAGGTGGTGGTGATTGCACAATGTATATAACATATTTAATTTAATTCCCACTGTGTTACATCAACCAATGTGTCCTTGAGCAAGACACTTAACCCCTAATTGCTCCAGAGGCGTGCAACCTCTGATATATAGCAATTTTAAGTTGCTTTGGATAAAATCATCAGCTAAATGGCATGTAATGTAATAACAGCCTCAATGAGCTTTAGATTGTTGATCATCTTGTACGTCTCTTTCCCTGCTCTTGTACACATGATTTGTTGGACCAAAAGGAGCGAGGGGACCAGCTGGACTTCCTGGATCTGCTATATTCTGTGGACGAGGTTATATATTTTCTGGATTCTAAAGAGCATATTTCATGAAATTACTTTCACAGGTCGGAGTCCAACCAGCGGCAGCTGCTTTGAGTACCAAACCTCTATAAATGTGCGCCTGTTCTACCAACTGAGCTAACCCAGCCACACACTGTTGCAATATTAACTGGCGTAAACACATATATCGAAAGGCTGGGACATACCACAAAAGATATTCAGAGAATTTAATTTGTTTTAATTCCGACAAGCAATTTGTTGTATTTGTGCAGAATACTGTAACCAGCAGAACTGCAGAACTGAGTACACTTCAGTATCTGTTTATCTATAGTAAGTAATATTGTTACCACGATAGTCAAGAATGTTTTGAATACTGTATTGCATTTTTTCTCATATTGTGCAACCCTACTTGAGACCCATCTTTTTTGTTGGTCTAAAGTTCTTCTATAAAGCACCCATTTAAAACCACACTCAAGTAAACGGTCAATCTCTGTCTGAGACACATACATCAAGATACATAAATGTCAGAAAAGAGTGAACATTAATTTATTCTGGTTTACTCATCATTCAGAGAGTTCAGAGATAGAAGAAGAGAAGATACACTTTACCAGTGTTGGGCAAGTTACTTTTAAAAAGTTATTAGTTATAGTCAGAGGTGGGTAGAGTAGCCAAAAATTGTACTCAAGTAAAAGTACTGTTACTTCAGAATAATATGACTCAAGTAAAAGTAAAAGTAGTCATCCAAATAATTACTTGAGTAAAAGTAAAAAAGTACTTGACGAAAAAACTACTCAAGTAGTGAGTAACTGTGAGTAACGTCTGATTTATTTCTTAACACAAGCATCAATCAGACCGACAAAGATAAAAAATTAATTATCTTTAGGCAATTATAGTTCATCCAATCAATAAAATAAATTATTAATTACAAATAGCTTACTTGAGAGACTTGTCACATCAAATTTGGATGGATACTGCTGTGTAAACATACTGTATGTAACCTAAAAGACAAACATCCACCTCTCCACAGCAAAAACTACAACCACCGCTACGTTTCCTCAGGTAGATGTTGAGTTGTTGAACGCTGACATGTCCTTTGTTTTGGTGACCCTGAACACCCGCAAAACGTAGCTGCTGTTTCTTTGCTTTGGCTACGAGTGTAAAGCTAACCTGTCCCATATTACGGTCTATGGTCCCGCTGCTGAAATGAGTATGGTCACGTGACTGCACAACGACGTGTGATTGGTTAAGCACAGTCACGGTCAGCGGAAGACTCTCTCTGTCAAAATAAAACAAAATGAGACATACGCGGGGTAAAAACAATGACGCGTAGTAACGAGTAACGAGCTCATTGGAGCCTAATGTAGCGGAGTAAGAGTACAGTTTATTTTTCACTAATCTACTCAAGTAAAGTAAAAGTATAGTGATTTAAAACTACTCCTAGAAGTACAATTTTTTCAAAAACTTACTCAAGTAAACGTAACGGAGTAAATGTAACTCGTTACTACCCACCTCTGGTTATAGTAACTAGTTCTTCCAAAAAGTAACTATATTAGAGACTTCAGAAGTAACTAATGCGTTAGTTTCAAGAACATTTTAAAATGCTCTTAAATGTGACCCCACCTCCCCCTTCTTTACTGGAACTTAAAATACATGTTATTACATGGAAGATTGACTCAAGATGGCCGCCAGGCTGCAGCCACAGTGTTTGGCAGGTCCTGTGTGTCTGCCACAAAAGTATATCAAAAACCCTTGGATTTTGCCATGCTTGTCTGGTCTTCTCCTGTCCTTCTACCTCCTCTTGAGTTTAACATGTCCAAGGAAAATGGACAACTTAACTCTCTATCCAGCTAAGAGGAGCCAACATCTTCTGTATGCAAGAATCCTGGATTGTGGACATGCTAGGCCGCCCTCAGGTAAATTTGATCAAACAGCATCTAGATCATTACCTGGGGTTGTGAATCTTCTGATGATAATACTTCTGGCTGGTGATGTTGAGCAAAATCCCGGACCCGTTTTAAGTCCTATGTTACAGCTACAGCTGTTCCCTGGGCTAACACTACTTCTGCTACCTGGGCCACAGCAGCTCTCTTGGCTAACACCACCACTGCTACCTGGGCCACAGCAGCTTTCTGGGCTAATACCACCTCTGCTACCTGGGCTACAGCAACTCTATGGACTAATACCCTCTCTGCTACCTGGGCGACAGCAGCTTCCTTGGCTAATACCCCCTCTGCTACCTGGGTCACAGCAGTTTCCTGGGCTAATACCCCCTCTGCTACCTGGGCTACAGCAGTTCCCTGGGCTAATACAACCACTGCTACCTGAGCTACAGCAGTTCCCTGGGCTAATACAACCACTGCTGACTGAGCTACAGCAGCTTCCTGGGCTAATTCCATCTATGCTACCTGGGTTACAGCAGCTCCCTGGATTAACTCCACCACTGCTAACAGGGCCACATCAGCTCCTTGGGCTAACACCACCACTGCAGGACCCTATTACAACTAAGTCCAGTATGTCACCACAACCCATCATACCCATGCATGCACAAAGGAACCCTGTATTTAAAAAACATCGATTGTGTAAGTTATTCCAGACTCTTAATCAAGCCAGGACTATATGGGATCCACAGTGTAAAAACAAAGGGCTCTTAGGTGGCCATCTGAACATACGCAGTATGGCCCCTAAGAAGGAACAATTAGAGCATCTTCTCATAAACTCAAATGTAGATTTCTTAGGGCTTTCAGAAACTTGGCTTAAACCCTCTTCCCCACAAGCAGTGGTATCATTACAAGGCTACAATGTCTTTAGAAAGGATAGGCATCAAGGAAAGGGGGGAGGGGTGTTACTGTATATGAAAGACTGCTTAAACTGTACACAAATAATTTGGCCTAATGAAATATCAATTGAGTGTGTTGGAGTTAAAGTGTCACTCTCAGCAGAAATGTCATTTACTGTTCTATGTCTTTATCGTCCGCCTTCAGCAAAAGTAGATTTTTATGATCAATTTAAAGCACTTCTAAGTTGTTGTGACTTTAATAATGAGGTTATTCTAATGGGAGACTTAAATGTAAATTGGGACAACAAAAGTGACAGAAAGAAACTGAAAGAAATTACAGACAATTTTGGACTGACACAAATGATCAGTGATCCCACTAGAATAACAAATCGATCTAAAACTCTAATAGACCTGGTGTTCTCTAACAAACTAGATAGAATAATAAAAACATACAATTTTTTGACTGGCTTGTCTGACCACAATGCCATATTCTTTTTCAGAAAGCTGACTAAAAAACGATTGAGAAGTATCAGTAAAAACATTAATATAAAACAAACATTTATTCCAAAGAGCCAGGAACAACGTTTAATTGCAGCTCTAAACACTCTTGATTGGTCTAGTATATTATCTTGTGATGACACTAATAAATGTTCTGATTTACTACACTCCTCTATTAAAGGGGTTCTGTCTCAGTTTCAGAAAGCGGGTCATTTAAAGAAACGAGTTTATTCCTTGCCGTGGATCAATAGTGAGTGTAAACAATTTATGACACTCAGAGACAAATTACTTAAAAAATCATTACAATCTGGATTAAGTACTGATCGATTAAATTTTGTATCCGCAAGGAATAAAGTCACGCAAACTTTGAGAATGGCAAAAGCTAATTTTTTTTATGACAATAATTAATAGTGCCAAAGGAAATTGTAAGCTAATTTGGGAAAATATTAACAAACTCCTTGGTAAAAGTAAGCACACTGCTGATAAAGACCTTGAACTCAAATTTGCTAATGAATTGGTATCAGAGCCTCTCAGCCTAGCAACTAAATTAAATGATTATTTCCAAAGTACCATTGATGAGATCGCACAACTGTTTTCTAACTCTTGTGATTCTCAACAAAATATTAGCAATACCGATCCCTATATGGATGCCTTAACTCAAAATTCAAAGTTTAATATTCAAATAATTTCAGAAAATGAAGTACAAAACATAATCTCTAAATTGAAAAGTTCTAAAGCAAGGGATGTGTTTGGATTTGATACCAATCTTCTGAAGCATTATAAATCTTGTATCTTGTTGCCTGTGACCCATCTTATTAATTTAACAATCACGCAGGCAGTCGTCCCCTTGAGTTGGAAGGTGGCAAATGTCATTCCAATATATAAATCGGGTGATAAATTAGACCCTGCTAATTATCGACCTATTAGCATACTTCCTATCTTTTCAAAGATTGCAGAAAAGTGGGTCGCTAACTCTATCATTGCGCATCTTAATGATTCCAATCCAGGTTTGCACCCTATGCAATTCGGATTTCGATCTCTTCACTCAACTGAAACAGCTGTCTGTGTTTTTGTTGAGAAGGTTAAGTCTTATTTAGACAAAAACAGTTATGTTGCGGCTGTATTTGTTGACTTTAAGCGTGCGTTCGACACTGTGAATCACCTTAAGCTCTTGTCTAGACTGTTAACATTTAACTTTAGCAATCAAACTGTTAAATGGGTACAGTCTTATCTATCGGATAGAAAACAATGCGTACAAATAAAGAATAGTAAGTCACCCTATCTTCACTATACACAAGGTGTCCCTCAGGGATCAATTCTAGGCCCCCTGTTATTTTCACTGTATGTGAATAATTTGCCCAATGTGTGCAAAAATGTGGACACGATTATGTGTGCAGACGATATGGTAATTTTCACACAAGCCAAAAGTACTGATGATGCAGCCCATCAGCTTTCATTGGCTTTAAATGACTTACAAAAATGGCTGAATGACTCATGCCTGTGTCTTAATGTTAAAAAGACTGTATCAATGTTTTTTAGTAAACCTAAAACAACCGTGACCGCTGTAAAAGTTCGCTTGGGTGGACTAGAATTGATTAATGTTGAGGAATTTAAGTATTTGGGAGTAATGATAGACTCGAAATTGTCCTTTAAAAAACACGTTAAAAAAGTTGTGAAAACAGTAAATGTTAATATACGGAATCAACTACTGTATCACAAGTTGGTCCTATACGAGTCTCGCTGCTATTGAGCCAATCAAAGTATGCTACAAAAGAGCATTGAAAATATTAGACAAGTAACCTTCATCAGATCACCATTGGCAAATTTTAGATAAATATAAGCTTTTAAATTTTGCTAATTTCAAATTATTTAAATCAGCCTGTCTAATCTATAAGATTATACATGGTTTGGCGCCTCCACCATTGAGTGATTTTATTAAACAAAAGTGTAGCAGTGTTGCCGGGACTCGAGTGACTAGAGCCACTATGAGAGGTGATTGCAACTTGGCGTTTAGGCGAACCGCCTTTTCACAGAACGTTCTGTCGTATCAGGGAGTGAGCTTCTGGAATAGTATTCTACTATCAGTGAGGGAAAGAACAAGTCTTCCTATCTTTAGGAGTCGTTTAAAAGTGTGGCTGAGGGACACACAAACTTGTGATCATGTTTAGGGAATTTTTATATATCAGACGTAAAACAGAGTTACTGCATTATTAAAAATGTGGGTCAGTGCAATATAGGGTGGTGTTATATGGGTCAGTGCAATATAGGGTGGTGTTATAGGGGTCAGTGCAATATAGGGTGGTGTTATAGGGGTCAGTGCAATATAGGGTGGTGTTATAGGGGTCAGTGCAATATAGGGTGGTGTTATAGGGGTCAGTGCAATATAGGGTGGTGTTATATGGGTCAGTGTAATATAGGGTGGTGTATATGGGTCAGTGCAATATCAGGTTAGACAGGGCATGTGCAAAATTGTGGTTTGTGTAATATAGTCAATGTTGTGTTTTTTTTTGTTTTGTTTTTGTCTCTATATGTCCTTTGTTCTCCATTCTTCTTGTTACTGTCTGTTCTGACGTGATCACTGTTCTTGTCCTTGTTTCTCTGTATATAGCCTGTGTATAGTGTATAGTGTGTAGTGTATAGTGTATTTGTATGCACTTATTATTTTTTGTGTACCATCAACCTGCCAGGGGGTCTGCAGATGGAAATTAGCCTAAGGCTGCAATCTGGCATATTTACATTTGTGAAAATGTTCATTAATATGTATTGTCCCCTTTAAGAAATAAATATAATAAATAATTTTTAATAAATAAAAAAAAGTTATATATGTTCAATTATGTATGGTAAATCTGAATATTATAATGAAATGGACCCTTAAAACAATAATACAAAATATATACACTCTATGTAGTGCAAATAACATGAGTGCCCTGATGTTTTTACTTGGGCGCTGTTGTTGGCTTCGAGCCGTGCTTGCATGTGTGTGCGTGTGTTTGTGTGTGTGTGTGTGTGTGTGTGTGTGTGTGTGTGTGTGTGTGTGTGTGTGTGTGTGTGTGTGTGTGTGTGTGTTTGTGTGTGTGTGTGTGTGTGTGTGTGTGTGTGTGTGTGTGAGAGATAGAGCGAGGGAGGAGTAAGAGAGTGACAGCAATTAGCTTCAAAACGAGCAGCCACTCTAGACTCTATGTTTTCTGACCACGCTGGGAAATTTGTAGCAGGCAAAGTAACATTTTTCGAGAATGCATGTCTTACAAAATGTGGACTCAGGTCTAATTGGTAACTGAACTTGATCTGTTTGATCCAGGTGTCTCTGGTCAGGAACTGGAGACCTTAAAGAACAGCCTCGCTAAGTTAGAGCTGGGTAAGTATCCTGTAGGACCAAGATGACAATACAGTTTGGAAGTTCTTGAACAATTGTTTTCACTTTATTCATTTCTGATTTGTCCCATGTTGTTCTCTTTACATTTCAGTCGTGAACTATGACTTTGTCTGAAGAGTTGGTCAGAAATACTTTGTGTCCTACAAGAAGAGAGACTCTTTCTCCAGGGCCGTCGAGTTCTGCTCCCAACGAGGCCTAGAGCTGGCTTTGCCCCAGAACGAGGAGGAGAACAACATACTCACTCAGGTGTTTGGGGATGATAACAAAACAGCCTGGATCAACGTCAACCCTAACAAAGCTGAGGCTGATATGAAAAACCGACCTCTGACCTTTACGAAATGGGGAGAAGGGCAGCCAGACAAATCCATCCAGGATACAGGCTGCACCATGCTGTCAGAAAACGCCTTCTGGAGAGTGACACACGACTGTTCTCTGAATGCTTACATCATTTGTCAGATGTAGAAAGTTGTTGTTGCCTTGCAAGTCATGTTTTAAATGTTGCTTTAAACAAATGTATAGTCTCATAATATCCTGTGAATCAAAAATAATGAATTTATCTTTTTTCTCATTTTTATGGAGATATCATTGAAACTTCAAGGTCCGGGTTTAGGAACAATAACCCAATGTAATGGTTTTCCACCAACATCCTTGTGATATGTATCTTAATCCCTCAAAAAAAACACATCTTGATTGCATCAGCAATGTGGCATTATTACTCTTGTGCAAACATTCCTCGACTAAAAAGAATTTTAGCAAATGATTACACTAATACTTTTTATGGCTGTGTAAGAACTTTTCAAATGGGGTGTGTTAAAACAAGCATGTGTGACGCAATAAAACATTCAGCAGTGGTGCGGTCTCATTTCATGTATGCATTTATTTTAAGTTGTAGGGGGATTTTCACTCCCGTAATTTACAGTTTGAGGGGTTTGTCTGTTAAAGCTGATTTATCTGAATTTCCAAACTATTTCTGTTTAAAAATTGGCTTTTTCTTATTTTGTGCGTTATGTCGCTTAGAGATTATACACATGGTAATTTTCTCTTTAATGGAGCCTTCATTTACTGAGTGTTGTTTAAGTTTCTTGTACAGCGAGAGGAATTTGTTGGAAATTACACTCTGAAACAGAATAAAGACAGGCTCAAGTACACCTTCTTTTTGATCAAGTTTCAGTGGTCTTGTGTATTGTAAGTAATGAATGGCTTCATGAATTGACAACCATCATCCCAATGTATGCCATTAACAGTCTATGAGTGGTCAATTAGAGTCCAATGACTTTCTTTGGGTCAACTCCTTTTTCCTCCAGATAGAGCTCATTCGGCAATAGAAAGTACCAGTTAGTGCTGAATATCTATTCCAAAACTCCCATTCTTTTATTTATTTAGCCAGTGGTTGACTCCATTTGTCTCCATTTGATATGATCTGAATGTGATTACAATGACATCCATCTTCAGTAAGTCTTTAGCATTGTCATGTTCAACTGTCCCAACAAGTAGCACTTACTGAATTTAACAGTCAAGCTAAAACTAAAGTTAGTGGAATAAGAATGACTTACCAAAACAATAATTTATCCAGAGACACAACCTAGAATGAATTATAACACATTTCTTACAGTGTGCAACCTTCTTTGCTCACGATCTTCTCCATAATACTGATGTTTCTTCTTCTGTGTTGTGATATAGAAGCAGTGGAAGTGGTTCCTTACACAGATTTGCCATCTTAAATACTTAATGCAGCCATTTCCACTCAACTCCACCTTCTTTTTGATCAGGTTTCAGTGGTCTTGTCTATTGTAAGTAATGACTGTCTTCATGAATAAACAACCATCATCCCAATGTATGCCATTAACAGTCTATGAGTGGTCAATTAGAGTCCAGTGACTTTCTTTGGTGCAACTCCTTTTTCCTCCAGATAGAGCTCATTCAGCAATAGAAAGTACCAGTTAGTGCTGAATATCTATTCCAAAACTCCCATTCTTTTTTATTACTTGGTCTGCATGTGTTAGTGTCTGATGATGAACTCACAACCAAGACAACCCCAAGCAGAAGCACTCATGAACACAATAATCATCAGTGTCTCCATGTGAGATGATCTGAATGTGATTACAATGACATCCATCTTCAGTTAGTCTGTAGCATTGTCATGTTCAACTACCCCAACAAGTAGCACTTACTGAATTCAACAATCAAGTCAATGCTAACGTTAAGGTAATAGGAATGACTTAGACAACATTTAAGCATTGTTCAACCAGTAACCAAGGAGAATACCCCTTTTAAACATTTCTTCATGGAGTAAATCCTGGACTTCAGAGGTCAGCAAAACTACCCCAACAAGTAGCACTTACTGAATACACACTCAAGTCAGTGCTTGTGTTTGAGTAGTTCTGGTGCCAGAGTAATGCATTTTACCAGTGGTGGGAAGAATTGAACAGAAGTAACCTTCTGTCTCCGACCCCCTGGTGTCTTAGACTAGACTCAGAGAATAGAAAGTTGATTAACTGTATTTTTGTCAGAACGTCTCACTTACATGATAATAACCTTTGATCTGTGTCTGAAAATGACCCCAAAGGGGCGAAGTTAGAGCATGTCCTTCCTCATTGGACAGCGAAGAAACCAACAAGACTAGTCCTTCATGTGACAATGCCAACAAAGAGCCAATAAGGACGGGTTTTACTCATGAGAGTGGGAAGGAAGCAGCAGCATGGGTGAGGTACAGATTGTGGAGGTGAGTGAGAGGGTGGGGGGGGCATGCCATGAACAGATTGAAGTATGTGGTGATGGGGGCTGGGCAGGCCATTGCAGCAGAAACAGGGCAATCAAAACTATTGTAGAACTGGTTGAGTTGGTTTGCCCCCCCCCCCCACCCCCCTCCAGGAAGACCAGGACTAGGTGGACACCAACACCGAGCACATTATCAGACCCTGTGGATGTGAGGAAAGCATCTGACTATCCCTGCCTGCTCTGATTTGTACTCAAAAGAATCCAGAGTGAGTCCAGCTGCCACAGTGGAGATCTGCTGGAGTCCAGTACAATAGAGGAATGGAAGAGGACCAGGACCCAGAGCAGTGGACCAACCAGGTCCCTAGAAGACCAGCAGCAGGCCCGGCCTATGGTACCAGCCATGTTCAGGTCAGTGTTCAGGACACAACAGCCAGTCTAAACTAAGAGGCCTATTCACAAGACCTAGATAGTGGATTAGGCCGGGGTTTTCCAGGGTTTCTGTAACTATAAACAAGGCTAACAGCTAGCCTACTCCTGACCAGGCTAACAGCCAGGATTTATAAATCCTGCAGCCTTTGTTCACTCAGCAGTGCTTTTATCTTCTTATTGTTATTATTAGCCTGCATTAATATACAACAGGAGCATGTTGCTGTTTAGTTAAGTCCTGATAATATTTTAACATTGTTTTAGTTATCACCATTTTGAATGTCATTGATGTTCAGAAAAACATTTTGTTAAGAAAGATCTGTCTTTATTTCCAATAAATTAAACATAACAGGCAAAAACATTACATAAAATTATGTTACAGAACCATTATCAACTATTAGAACCATAACTCAAATGTGTAAAAAATACAAACAAATTAACTACAGCTGTTCTGATATTCCAGACCAGTCAGAAGCCTGTTGGCCTCACATTTTATCAGTGTCCCATATCAAAACCAACAACAATATACAAGTGCATGAACAGGAATTAATTACAAATGATTACAATAATACAGTACCAATGCAATAATGAATGGGTGCAACATGAACATATGAATTAGGAAACTTCTGCTCGTTTTCAGCCCCAAAGTGGACCAGCTGTTGTGTCCTCCTGTGTGATACAGGACGGTATATGTAAAGCACTTAGCAATGTGTCATAGACCATTTGTATATATATATATATACAATCTATGCAATGTATACAGTCCAATCAAGGCAGAGAAATGCGGGACTGTTGTGCAAATCAACGTTAGCGATTAGCGTTAGCACTGCAAGCTAGCGATTTAATAAAAAAGTTTCAGTTAGGAACATGGTTGCAAGTATATATGCACAGGACTGCATAGACCACAAAACAAGACTGTCGTAACTTTTAAATCAATTATTTAAGCCGAAAGTACTTACATCTATGTGTCTCTCTGGTCGATGGGCAGCCACACACTGCTTGTGTGTTTACAAGTGAGGTTGCGTCCACACTTGGTTTCTAGGGCTATACACTCCTTGGTCTATCCCCTTCCCCTAACAATTGGGACAGCACTAGGTCCCGTGTGAACGCGTAAAAACTAGGGGAAGGGGTAGGGGTAAGACAAAGAAATGAGATTCAGCCTTAAGCCGGGATATTCAAGTTATCCTGGATGAATTGAGCTTTAACCTGGTTGCACAAAACCAGGTTGAATTAAACTCAGCCAAGTAACCATGGAGATTTATTCTTTGTGGCTAGCCTGGTCCAGAGCGAGGCTAAGAGCGAGGCTAGCTTCACCTCCTCGTTACTTTCCGTATTATATGTAGGGCTGCACAATCATGGCCAAAGTGATCATTATGATTATTTTGATCAATATTGTGATCACGATTATTATCACGGTTATTTGTTGATTTTAACTAAAACAAATTTTATTGTCACATAGGGTATTTAAAACTGCTTTCACATCCATATTATGCTACATTCTTCTTATGTTGAAGTTATATGTTGTACATATACAGCTGCAACACATGTTAATGAAATGATCTGAAATAGCCCAGGATTTATTTAAAAAAAACAATGTATCTCTGATAAAGCTCCTTCACTTGTTTTCAACAATAACTGATAAAAGGAGCAAGGGAGAGGGGGGGATGCAATGGACGCTACTCACAGAGAAGGCTGACTCATTATGAATGGTTGGGGGGGGGTGTTGGATGTACTCACTGAGAGACGGCTGACTCATTAGGAATGGATGGGGGGGGCGATGGACGTACTCACAGAGAGACTCATTATGAATGGGTCCAGCAGATTTTGTCTCACACGCTATTTGATCAAGATCAAGATTTTGATCAAATTTGGTGTCTCCCCGGGACCCAAATTTACAAAAATACACCATGAATCATTATAACATCTACATTTTCAAACTATGGACAAAAGATGGAACAAATCATGAATTTAAATGTATATGAAGTATATTTATTCCATAATAAAAGTAAACAAAAACAGAAAAGGTCTCTATTCTGCTTTCTGTGTCTCACCCCTTTCTCAACTAATTTTCTCATCCCCTCCCATCATCCCTCAGTACCAACACCAACATTTTTTTAAATAATGCTGACTTGAATTTAATGAGATGTATGTGGCTGGTTGAAGATATCAACCAGCTGATCTATTCTTGGTTTGGTTTTTTAAAAGTGCCATTCTGAGGTCATGCTGAGCATTTAGTCTGTTTCTGTATTTGTTTTTCAGGTATGCTAGAGTCGAAAAGCCAGATTCACACAAGTATGTGGTGCCAAATTGAATCAACACCTCTAATGCTTTCTTAGCTAAGCAGGAGAACTCCACCTGCTGGAGATGAGAAATCCAAAACTGTGCCAGGGGGGTTGTCTCAAATAGAATCTTACTGGCACTGCTTACCTGCAGTGTGACCAGTGCCTCTAACTCTGTCTGACTTTGGCCAAGCTCCAGTGATGGCACAGCTTGGAAAGGATACCTCACCCACTGAAGGTTTGGAGATCCCTGAGAGTCAGGGAAATTCTGCTTAAAGTTCTCCACTAGAACAGACATGTGCTCAACAATGTTCTGTTTCACAGAGTCACTCAGGGGAACACCTTTGTTCTCTAGGTAGGCAGACAGGACAGGAAACATTGCCAGTTCTCCTCTATCCAGCTGGGACTGCCACAGTGCCAGGCGTGCAATGAATCCTTGAATTGCATCTTCTAGCTCCAATATGCTGTTGTCCTTTCCTTGAAGGCTTGAGTTCAGTGTGTTGACCTTGGTGAAACTGTCCACAAGGTAGGCAAATCTTGCCAGCCACTGCTTGTCCTGAAAATGCTTGGCAAGGTTTGGGTCTTCATTCTTGAGATAGGCCAGGACCTCTTCTCTCAGTTCCCACACTCTCTGCAAAACTCTTCCACCTCACAGTGAAAGAGCAGGTGCTCTTGCTCTGCCCCCCATTTCCCTGCATAACTCTGTGAAGAGCCTTGATTGTAGTGATCGCTTTTTTATTAGATTCATTACTCTCACAACCATACCAAAAACTTCTCCAAGGTCACGCTGAAATGCTTTGCTGGCCAAAGCTTCTCTGTGGATGATACAATGGGTCACCTTCACAGTTGGTATCACACTACGAACATGGGCCACAACACCAGACCTGCACCCAGTCTTGCTTTTGGCACCATCAGTACAAACTCCAATACAGTTCATCTATTCCAACTTGAGGTCTTTCAAATTTTTGTCCACCACTCTGAAAATATCTTCTCCTCTTGTTGTTGTGTGTAGTAGAGGATGGATACCCGACCCGAGCCCGACGGGACCCGACGGGTCGGGCCGGGTTCGGACAGATTTTTAGAAAGGATGCTCGGGTTCGGGTCGGGCTCGGTCACATCAGCGCGATAAGGCGTTGAACATTTTGAATTTAAAATAGCTTATTATGGAGGTAATGGCGCTTGTTGCCCCGTGTGCATTGATGCGCTCATCTGTTGACATTTCCGAATGCCTTCCTACCATTGCTTAATAAAAGCGGGCTTTCCACACAAACAAACGTACATGTGTCATTAGTATGAGAAACAAATGTGATTTTAACTGTGTCGGGCTCGGACATAAATATCTTAATGCCTGTCGGGCTCGGGTCGGGTTCGGTTGCTGCTCTGTCGGACGCGGGCCGGGCTCGGACAGAAAAATCCAGCCCGATCCGCACTCTAGTGTGTAGGTGGTCACAGAACAGGAACTCCTCCTTGATATCTTTACCACTGATGTATCTGACAAAGACCATTAACTGGGAAATCCCAGCCACATCAACAGACTCACCTAGCTGCAGTGAAAACATTTTATGTTCCAATATTTCCTCTGTAACTAACTTTTGAATGTCCTCTGCCATGTCTTTGATTCTGGCTGCAACGGTGTTATTTGACAGTGGGATTGACTTGACTTTGTTGGCTGCTTCCTCACCCAAGACAGAGAGACACACATCTTTCAAACATGGTTTTATCAGCTGCTCTCCAATAGAATGGGGCTTCTTTGCCTTTGCAATGTGGAGGCTGACTTGGTATGAGTAAGAGGAGAGAGAGTAAGAGGAGAGAGCCCAATACAGGCACAGCTTTACAAAAGAAATGGGTCATGTAACATAAAATGTAACCATATCAATACAAACAACATTGCTTCGTTTGTGGAGAGGCAGCGGATGCAACCTAGAGAAAAAATATTACCCTAGAGATCTGTGAGCTAACAGACACTAACTAGCACCCTAAAGCCTTGTAAGCTAACAGACATTAACTAGCACCCTAGAGCCCTGTAAGCTAACAGACATTAACTAGCACCCTAGAGCCATGTAAGCTAACAGACATTAACTAAGACCCTAGAGCCCTGTAAGCTAACAGACACTAACTAGCACCCTAGAGCTCTGTGAGCTAACAGACACTATCTAGCTCCCTAGAGCCCTGTAAGCTAACAGACACTAACTAACACCCTAGAGCTCTGTGCGCTAACAGACACTAACTAGCACCGACTAGCATTGGTCATTGCTGTTCTCTGAATAACACAGACGGGACAAAAGGTTGCGTTAACTGGTAAACTTTGAGACCGCAAGTATAACCGACTGTTATCTGTGGAGTTTTCCTCCCGTTACTCTGTCCTCAAAACGTTTTTCTGAACTTTCCATTTTCACACAGGAACATCTGGGGATGTTCTGCTAAATGAAGTGTGGTTGATCCAGGCTACTGTGCATGTAGCTTGTAGCTCCAGTTAAGGACTTTTGGGCCTTATATTTTAGTAGTTCTTTCAGTCTGAATGCAGGAGATACTTGACACTCTGGAGTCCTATGGCTTGGTCCCCTCATCAGCCCTTTCATTTTCTCCATTCAAACAGAAGATTTTAATAAAACATGGTCAACTAGAATTCACTCACATCTCCCATTAGTTCTTCTAACCTTCTAACTATCATTATTTCTGCATGTCCCCCCCCCCCCATGGGTCTACTAAAGGCACCTTCAGCAGACGGCAAGCTGGCGACCAGAGCAGGAAAGAAGGGCAAGAAGGAGGAGGAGGTGGAAGAGGAAGAAGAGGAGTATGTGGTGGAGAAGGTTTTGGACCGCAGAGTGGTGAAGGGAAGAGTAGAGTTTCTGCTGAAATGGAAGGGGTTCTCAGAGTAAGTATGAGTCTAGAATATTAATACTTGGTGTTCTTGGTCCTGAGATATATAATATATATTTACATATTGCAAATAATTGTCAGCATGGTATCATGCCCTCAAAGTTGAAGGTTTTGTATTTTGACACTACTTTGCAGACCCACAAATAACCTTACAAGATGGCAATAGAAAAAAGGAATAATAGGAATGATAATTAGAGTGAGAATGGATTTTCTAAAAACAAAGTGTGAGGAGATGTTCTTCTGTCTGCACTCACCTTTTCAGTGAGGATAACACATGGGAGCCACAAGACAACCTGGACCTCGACCTTATTACCGAGTACATGCAGAAACACAAGGAAACGGAGGAGAAGAAGAGGAAGGACGGCAAGATGAAACGTGTCAGGGAGGAGGAGGTGAGTGAAGGAAAGAGGGTACTCCAGACTGAAGAGTCTCAGAAATCTAATCTCAATATTAATGAATGCACACAGAGAGTTTCACAAATGTCTTTAAGGATTTATATATCATACTAATTCATTCATATAATTCATAAAAGAAAAACCGGTAGTCAATTAAACTGCGTCCCTCTGATAGTGGCCGGGGGGGCAACACGGATAAATAAAGGCCGGGAAAAATCAGTGTGGATAATCTCCTCAGTGCCTTTCATATAATGTGCAGTCAGGTTTATCGTATGTACATTTCCTCCAATTTAACTTAACAGATTCAACAATATATATTCACACTTTGTTTTTCTGGATTATTGTTCTCATGTAAAGTATTATTTTTTGGGATCAAATTTTTATTTTTGATCTAATTAAGAAACAAAGAGTGCCAACCAAGGTTAGGCAACGAAAAGGCCACTTCAATTTTATTTATATAGCGCCAAATCACAACAACAGTTATCTCTTTGCGCTTTCCATAAAGATAAAGAGCAAGTCTTGACACGTCGGTCAGGCTTTGGATGCCATTTCAAAGCATTTGAAATCATTTTCGCAGAGCAGCTTATAATCTTCTGCACTTCTTTATATGTTTTCCCCTCTCATATCAACTTTTTAATCAAGCTTCTCTGTTCCTCAGAGCACTGTCTGGAACGAGCTGAGAATTTTGCTGAGTATTTCAGTGTGAAATGCACTATAACCAGCATGCACAACACGTGCTTCCGTCCTTCCTTAAATATGTATATATACAGTATATAGATTAATTATGGGCCATAACTGACACCTGTTTCTTCACAGAATCAATCAGCTCAATAATTGAACACAACACTGCTATTATTTTGAACATGCTCCTTTCAATGACAGATTCAATTCTACAGAATGAGCAGCATGCGTGCCATGCGCGTTTTCTTGGACTCTACAACACTTACTAGTAAATGATTCGCCATGTAGAAATATCACTTTTACCAAAAAATATGATTTATGAGTTTAGTGATGCTATTATTTTGAACACAACTGTACATCAAAGCTATTTTAAACATCCATGACCACGACATATGTGCCTGGGTTTGTCAGTTTGTTGAGGAGTTAGTGATCTTCAGCAGTTTTATTCCAGAGCACAGCAGAAAGCTCTGCTGAGCTTCAGAGATGCTTCAGGAAATGCAGCTTGTGTGGACAATACCACATTACACTACCATATTACTTTCTTACACAATGCTGCTGGCTATACAAGTTTGATTTAGCAAAAACGAATACCTAAAACAAAAGTTCAAAGGTCAACTGGTGCCCCTCATTGTTAATGCCTATCCGGGACAATGGTTCCAATTTACTTTACTGGAGAAGAGCTGTTCCAGCAACATGAAGACAACACGCTAACCCCTACAGATACCAGTGAAATCTAAAAATCTGTGGGAAAATGTTACATTTACAACTCTCCCGGCACTAAAAATCCCGGATAATCCCCCATTTGTTACCGGCTGGCTAAAGGCTGGCAACAAAATGGAGGCCACACATAAATTGATCAAAAGTAGTTTATTTATCACAAACTAACCAACACTGACTGCTACATTTCCCATAATGCAACTCCATAATATTGAGGTTGGCAGATAATTAAGAAAAGTAATGCGTCAGTCAAACAGTGTTCCATAGACATGCTCTAAATGTTGTTTCTAGTTTAAGATAGAGCTCTACAGCATGGCACCTCACTAACTCACTCTCTTGGTTTTTCTGTCTGTTGATAGAAATGGAGAGGAAGAGGAGTCAAACGTCAACGCTGTCAGCACTGTGACAAATCCTTCACAACATCTGGATATTTAAAGATTCATCAGAGAGCTCACACTGGAGAGAAACTGTACAGCTGTGATCAATGTGGGGCAGCTTTCACATTACAGAGTTCCCTTAAATCTCACCATCGCATTCACACTGGAGAGAAGCCGTACAGTTGTGAACAATGTGGAAAAACCTTTTCTCAGAGTGGTAGCCTTAATACTCACCAGCGCATTCACACTGGAGAGAAGCCGTACTGGTGTGAACAATGTGGGGAAACCTTTTCTCAGAGGGGACACCTTAAAACTCACCAGCGCATTCACACTGGAGAGAAGCCGTACTGGTGTGAACAATGTGGGGAAACCTTTTCTCAGAGTGGTCACCTTAAAAGACACCTGCGCATTCACACTGCCTCGTTGTGAACATGTTTCAGAGCCAAGCTGTTTCCTCCTCCTCATGCCCTGATAGCTGTGTTGTTATATTCGGATCTTCTCTCCTCATTAAAGGCTGACCAGCAGTAACTTTATCTTCTGATCAACATGTATGTTATTGTGGATTAGCTGGACTGTTTTCTGCCTGTCCTCAGAACCCTTTACCCTTTAGGGACCAGAATCGGTGCCTGAACCCATCCTTTTAAAAATCTATTTTCAAATGTATATATCTTAATTAAAAAAAAAAAAAAGACAGTCAGCAACATTTAAGAACGGCTTGTTTATTGCTATATGGTCCAAATTAAATGTAATTTTTTTATATATTTCTCCAGTAAATTGCTTGAAGAAGAAGGCCTAAAGGAGAAACATTAAGACGTTTAAAGATGTTTTGGTTGGAAAACGTAGACATGTTTGAAACTTTTTGATTTTGTAAAAACTTTCTTCTCATCTCTAGAAACATACATCTTTTTTTTGGGCTGACAGGAAGTCATTGTAATTTTTATTTTAGGAATACATTTTTGTCACCCTTATATAGTGGGTTTGGGATGAAACTATGAAAAGTTGGAAGTTTAGAAAAAGCGCAAATAAAATATTTGTGTAAATTGGTCCTCTCATCATTACCAGCACACTAGAAGTTGGCCATTTTTAATTGTGCGCTCTCAAGTTATTATTGTTTTGTAGTTAAAATAAATTAAATTAAACAAGGCCTCATGCTGATTATTTGAGACTTCATTTGGTGGATTTATCCTTCCTGCCGTTTCTGTGTTTAAACTCCTTGATAAGAGAACGTTTCCATCCGCTAAAAGTGTTGAAAGACTCAGATTATTATTCTAAGTGTGTGACAACATTATGGGATGGATCCCTACAGAGATAGACCTTTTAGATTAACCAGGCTCCCTGTTAATTACAATAATTGGATAAAGTCTAGCCGCCCTATACATGAAATCAAACAGGTCCATACAATGGAAAATATGACTGCTTTTTAAAGTTGAAAGTACCTTTGTTCATAAGAAGATGGACCCCTGTCATTTGAGTCTTGATTTAGAATATTATTTAAACATACTGTGATATGCAATGGTTTGTTTACCCTGCTTCCATGTAGTCAATATATATATATATTGAATGACGTTCAACCACAAGATGACACTTATTTCTTTATTTTCTATTTTTTAATTAAAGGTCCTCTGAAATGCTGCTTTGTGATGCTTTATATAGGCCTTAGTGGTCCCCTGTCATTTGAGCCTTGATTTAGAATAATAATTTAACATACTGTGATATGCAGTGGTTTATATACCCTGCTTCTATGTAGTCAAGGATAAAGGATTATTAGGAACACCTGTTCAATTTCTCATTAATGCAATTATCTAATCAACCAATCACATGGCAGTTGCTTCAATGCATTTAGGGGTGTGGTCCTGCTCAAGACAATCTCCTGAACTCCAAACTGAATATCAGAATGGGAAAGGAAGGTGATTTAAGCAATTTTGAGCGTGGCATGGTTGTTGGTGCCAGACAGGCCGGTCTGAGTATTTCACAATCTGCTCAGTTACTGGGATTTTCACGCACAACCATTTCTAGGGTTTACAAAGAATGGTGTGAAAAGGGAAAAGCATCCAGTATGCGGCAGTCTTGTGGGCAAAAATACCTTGTTGATGCTAGAGGTCAGAGGAGAATGGGCCGACTGATTCAAGCTGATAGAAGAGCAACTTTGACTGAAATAACCACTCGTTACAACCGAGGTATGCAGCAAAGCATTTGTGAAGCCACAACACGCACAACCTTGAGGCGGATGGGCTACAACATCAGAAGACCCCACTGGGTACCACTCATCTCCACTACAAATAGGAAAAAGAGGCTACAATCTGCAAGAGCTCACCAAAATTGGACAGTTGAAGACTGGAAAAATGTTGCCTTGTCTGATGCGTCTCGATTTCTGTTGAGACATTCAGATGTTAGAGTCAGAATTTGTCGTAAACAAAATGAGAACATGGATCCATCATGCCTTGTTACCACTGTGCAGGCTGGTGGTGGTGGTGTAATGGTGTGGGGGATGTTTTCTAGGCACACTTTAGGCCCCTTGTTGTCAATTGGGCATCGTTTAAATGCCGTGGCCTACCTGACCTGTTCAGGAGATTGTCTTGACCAGGACCACACCCCTAAATGCATTGAAGCAACTGCCATGTGATTGGTTGATTAGACAATTGCATTAATAAGAAATTTAACAGGTGTTCCTAATAATACTTTAGGTGAGCGTATGTTGTGCATGGCTTTAAAACCTGTAAATGCAACTGCGGTGGCTGGAAATCAAACCTGGGCAAAATGCATGCACTGCTATGGTATAAATCGTAGTCGAAAAGTAACACACCTGTTGCCTTTCTGCTGGAAAACACAACGTTCACTGCAAATCTTTTAACACAGACTGAAAAGAAATACATTGGTGGCTTCCAGTACCTGTGAGATATCACAATATTGTTCATGAAGGCACATCTGCAATTCGGTAAACTGTGATGTTTCATTGGTTTGCTACCACTCTTAAAGAATGCCTCTCGTTGTCAGCAGGATTCGAACCTGCGCGGGGCGACCCCAATGGATTTCTAGTCCATCGCCTTAACCACACGGCCACAACAACCTGAAAACCAAATATACCGGTTTGCACAAATGTTCATAAACTTTTCAATTGGTTAGTTGTAGTTACCAGACACGGGCAAATTGCAAATCGTAGTGCACTGCCTGTGTCTGTGGATTCTCGTGGAGTCAGCTTGATTGATTGATATGCTCCCTTATTTGTACCATAACAGATCTAATATTTCATCAAATCGGGTTGGGCAGGTAACCTTTCTGGTTACATCTTGACAAATAAAGCAAGTAACCACACAATGAAAACTACTGCGATGGCTGGGAATTAAACCCAGATCAATTGCTTGGAAGGCAGCCATGCTCACCACTATACCTCCATCACTGGACAGCGTAGTTGGTGTCCTTAAAGGTTGGATATTTCCTTCATGTTAAATTAAGGCATTCATTTTACAGCAGAAAGCACCATTTTAAGGACACACAGTAGACCTACAATGAACGTGTAATTGCACTGCTTTGAAAATTGTTGGAACCTTCATCACAAACCTGATGGCACAGTCCTTGATCCACATGGATCAACTTGCTGTTCCTCTCCCTGTCCCATTTATGTTTTCTTCCTCACTCTCTTCTTCCTGCTCGTCATCCTCCTTACCCTCTTCATCTTCCTGGAGAGACAAACCTGTTGCGGTAAGCGTACCTGACTCATTTCAGTTTCTGGTGCTTGTGTGTTGCTGCTCACTAAATACTAGTTCAATTTGTTAGTTTTGTTATTACAGCGGCTAACTGTCCGTTAAACACTTATTCTTAAAGTATTTCGGCTAAGCACTCAGTTCTTTACATGTTCAGTGACTTTTGTTAAGTTTTCGAATACTTGGTAGCTAACGCTACCGTACTTTAGCTTCGCTGTTAGCTACTTTAGCAGTTAGCCATAAGCAATATCTGGTTAACAGCTGACTAAATATTGAGAATGTTTAGTCATGGGTTTTAATCCTACAGAGTTGAAATTGAACCTTCCAACAGCAAAATATATACAAATGTGGATGTCTTGTCTGAGTAGTTGAATCTCTAAGAAGCTTGCCTCAATGCAGAGTCCCTAGAACTGTGGTTGCAGAGTGGAGGTGTAGTCTTGTCTCCATTTAGCGGCCGTGTGTTACACAAACTGAGCTTTACAGCCCAGACAAGCTTCCCTAGTCAATCACTGGAATAATGTGAGACTCAACTCACAAGTGGCATATCTGTGAGCCAGTGACGTTCCTGATTTATAGTGGCCCATTTTAATAAATATTGGCAGAAACCCAGTTCAATAAGTTTATTCACAACGTCAGTCAGTGTCAGTGGTTGACTTTACATTCGTTTTGAGAAAGGACACGTGAATCTTCCCAAGGGATTACATTAACGGTGAAGGTGCACTTAAGTTCCTGAAATACAAAAAGCAAACAATTAGTGCATCTTGTTTAACATTTGACATTGATGCACTGGGGCAGACCTGTGTTGGGCTTTAAGGTGTGTTTTTCCCTGAGTTTCATACACAACCTGAAGTCTTACACTTACAGACAATAAAAGACAGATACAGGCAAAAGAAAAGTATAAACAGTCGTGAAAAAATGCCAGAGAAAAATGACAAAGTGTGATAAAAAACTTTAATAAAATATTGGCAGTTTTTAATAAAGTATTGGCAAAGTTTTTTTTTCCCAATAACATTAACAAGCATACCGTTAGTTACGATGCCGATGTTTGTCACGATGTGGAGAACCAATACATGCAGGTAGTGTGGCTGAGTGGTCTAAGGCGCTGGATTAAGGCTCCAGTCTCTCTGGAGGCGTGGGTTCAAATCCCATCACTGCCATATATTACATAGCTGGAAGCCAACCGATGTGATGTCTTACAGCTGTGTTATTTGGGGTGAAGTAACTAGAATCATCCATCAATCACCTTGCTGAGATTGTTCCTTGTTAAACTGAGGTTCAACAGTTGGTGCAGCAACAAACAATTGTGATCATAGCTTTGGCCATAATTCTGCAGCCCAAAGAGATCTAAAGTTTTATCAAACCAGGTTGGGCAAGTAACCTTTCTGCTGACTTCTTGTAAAAAAAAAAAAAGCAAGTAACATCACTCAAAGAAAGCTACTGCGATGGCTGGGAATCGAACTCAGGTCAACTGCTTGGAAGGCAGCTATGCTCACCACTATACCAACATCGCTGGTAAACGCAATGTTCACTGAAAATCTTGTAATACATCTGGGCAGTGAGACTGAAAGTGCACTCTATCACTGAAACCACCTCCAGGGGGTCCTGTGTTATCACATTGACAAGAATGGAAAGTGCATGTGAATGTGCTAGCTTCCTTCGATAGCTCAGTTGGTAGAGCGGAGGACTGTAGAGACGTAGAACTGAAATCCTTAGGTCGCTGGTTCAAATCCGGCTCGAAGGAGAAGTTTTTTCCAGAGTTTCCCTTTAGGGATTAATAAAGTATTTCTGATTCTGATGTAGAGATGGACAGACGACCCAAAAGCCTAATACTTCTTGCCGATACATAACATGAAACAAAAAAAAGAGGTGTGTTAGATATGAGCGCAGAAATCCTTTTACGACAGGCTTTAGATTAGATTATACTTTATTTATCCCACGACGGGGAAATTCTGTCGTTACAAGTAGCAGCATAGCAGCAACAGCAAAAAAACAAAAAAACAAAACAATAACACACAAACAAGTAAGCACGCAAGAAATACAAGGCAAGAAATACAGGCAAGAAATAGACAATGAAAATATGGTAGACTGAGTAAGTAAAATGCCGTCAAACAAAAGGAATTTTAAAGTGCGGTTGCCATGATAAGAGAAACAATATTGCGGTGTAAGTGACGTTAAAAATTAAGTTGAATGTGTAATTAGAGCAAAGAAGCAAGAGTTGGTAGCATAATTTAAATTATATTAGCCTGAGACCATAAATATTGAAAAGTAAGTACTTGTAATAAAAAAATATAAATACCAATATTAAAGATAAACAGAAAGTGTGTGATGTAGATGGGAGAAAAACAGGAACAGAAACTACAACACTATCAGGTAGTGCAGGTGTAGTAGAGTCTGACAGCGGCCGGGATGAAGGACCTGCGGTACCTCTCCTTCTTACACCGTGGGTGTATCAGTCTGCTGCTGAAGGAGCTGCTCAGGGACCCCACAGTGTCATGTAGGGGGTGGGAGGTGTTGTCCATGATGGATGTCAGCTTGGCTAACATCCTCCTCTCCCCTACTTCCTCTATGGGGTCCAGAGGACAGTCCAGGACAGAGCTCGCTCTCCTGATCAGTCTATTGAGTCTGCTCCTGTCCCGGTCCGAGCTGCCCCCCCTCCAGCAGACCACAGCGTAGAGGATGGCAGAGGCCACCACAGAGTCATAGAAGGTCCTGAGGAGAGTCCTGCACACTCCAGTTCAGTTTATTGTTTAGGTGAACACCCAGGAATTTGTAGCTCTCCAGTACATCAATGTCCGATCCCTGGATGCTCAACGGTGAGAAAGGGGATGTTTTCCTCCTGAAGTCGACTATCATCTCCTTTGTCTTGCTGGTGTTAAGCTGAAGCTGGTTGAGCTCACACCAGCTGACAAAGTCCTTGATAACCGACCTGTATTCCAGATCGTTCCCCTCAGAGACACAACCAACAATGGCTGTGTCATCAGAGAACTTCTGGATGTGGCAGTGGGTGGTGTTGTGTGTGAAGTCCGAGGTGTAGAGGGTGAAAAGGAAGGGGGAGAGCACCGTACCCTGAGGGGCACCTGTGCTGCAGTGCACCACGTCAGACACACAGTGATGGAGCCTCACATACTGTGGTCTGTTGGTGAGGTAGTCCGTAGTCCATGCAGCCAGATGTTGGTCCACTCCGGCACTCTCCATCTTCACTCTGAGGAGCGAAGGCTGGATGGTGTTAAAAGCACTGGAGAAGTCGAAGAACATGACTCTCACAGTGCTCCCGCTGTCCTCCAGGTGGAGCAGCGATCTGTTCAGCAGGTAGATCACTGCGTCGTCCACTCCAATCCCAGGCTGGTAAGCAAACTGCAGGGGGTCCAGCTGTGTGCCCACCAGGGGTCGCAGGTGACGCAGGATGATCCTCTCCATGGTCTTCATCAGGTGAGAAGTCAGGGCAACAGGCCTGAAGTGGTTTGGCTCCTTGGGTCGCGGTGACTTTGGTACCGGGACCACACAGGAGGTCTTCCACAGGGCTGGGACCTTCTCCAGGCTCGGCTCAGGTTGAATAAGTGCCTGAACACACCACAGAGCTGGTTAGCACAGTCCCTGAGGAGACTTGGGCTGATGCCGTCCGGGCCCGGGGCCTTCCTTGCCTTGAGCTTCTTCAGTTGACTTCTCACCTGATCATCTGTTATGGAGAAGTGGGTGGAGGATGACTGGGGTGTGTGGATGGTAGGAGGTGAGGGTGCAGAGCTACTGTAACAAGCTGCCACTCAAGCGGCGCCATTTTTGATGAACCCACGTGATATTCATGAAATGTTTGTATCACACCAATCAGAGAGTAAGAATGATCGGACATTGATCAATGCAGCGGCCGGAAAGCGACTTGATTTTGCCACTAAGAAGTGATAGTAGTATTATGATGAATTTGCCTCGCGTGTGACACTCTTTTCCATCATATTCAATAAATAAACCAGATTATTCAATCCATTCCTCTACTTGTATGCAAAGCAGTCTCATCCAGGACCTATCGCACCCTAAGCGAGAATCAGAAACCCTAGACCAATGAACAAGGAGAGTCATGTCCTGCTCATTGTTCCTTATATCTTTTCCCAGGTTTTTCTATTACTTGCAGTTGAAGCAGGACATGAAAATTGCCAACATTCTGTACTACAATTTCGCTTGCTCCTAATCTGTGTTAAATTAACAACAAACTGGATTTTAAATTACTGTTATAAGATATATTCAATGTACTATATTCAACTGCTTGGCTGTGTAGCGATATATGGGTGATTGTCACACTCTGCACTCATAAAAGCTTATGCAAGCATTTCACAGAATGTTCTTTTTGTTGAAACATGTATCTCACGTTCTCTTATTGAAACATGTATCTCACTAACCAAGGACGGAGGCCCAATCACACACACACACACACACACACACACACACACACACACACACTATGCTGTTTGTATCAACCTATAACCCAACCACATGATGATTACACACTCACACACTATTATTGTTTGTATCAACCTATAAATAAAGAAGCAAGGAACTGCCTCGGCGCAACTCTCTTTTGGGTGTTCAGCCTAGCAGGTTGCCCTTTGTACAAAGTAGCTTGGTTGTCCCGTGTCATCTCTTGAGCCATCTTAAAAGTGAAGAGAGAAATCTCTTCACAATTACAGATTAGGGTTGTAAGAGATCCTGCCCTCAGGGCTCGTCCGGGAGTTGAACCCGGGACCACTCACACCCGAAGCGAGAATCATACCCCTAGACCAACGAGCCACGTAAAAACATCTCATTAGCAATTTTCCATCAAGTAAATGTGATCAGTCAGTGACTAGAAAGGCAATTGTTAAGTAGTTTGTTTGGCATGTAGTGTTTTTATGGCTCCACTGCCAGACTGAGCTTTATGATAATATTGGACGAAAGACCACTTTTGAAGCAAAACATTTTACCAACATTGGAACTTGAATTTTGGTAAAAAGGAAATACAGCTTGGATTTGTCACTGACTTGAAAGACTATGGTCAAGTAGATTGGCATGGGGTCTTTTCATGGCTCCACGGCCCGATTCAGCTTTCCGATATCATTTGACAACAGGAAACATTTGATACAAAGTATTTTTACCAAAACACAGACTTGATTTTGTCAGTAAAAAGTGATAGTAAAATTGGGGCAAGGGGAATTTTCAAGCCCCACCTGCCCCCATCACCCCAACACAATGCTAATGAAATACGCAACAAGCTTAAAGTGCTTCCCCCTGTTTAGTTCTGACTCTGTGGACAGAAAGTAGACCTGTCCCAGATGACCTGAGAGGTCTGGGGGAGGGGGTCATAGTGTAGTAGCAAATCAGAAATGTATTTTGGACCTAAAACGTTAAGTGATTTATAAACTAGCAAAAGTACTTTGAAATCAATTCTTTGAGACACAGGAAGCCAGTGTAAAGACTTCAGAACTGGAGTGATGTGATCCAGTCTCTTGGTCTTAGTGAGGACCCGAGCAGCAGCGTTCTGAATCAGCTGCAGCTGTCTGATTGATTTTTTAGGGAGACCGGTAAAGACCCCGTTACAGTAGTCAAGTCTACTGAAGATGAAAGCATGGACAAGTTTTTACAAATCCTGTTGACACATGAGTCCCTTGATATATTCTTAAGGTGATAGTAGGCTGACTTTGTAATTGTCTTAATGTGGCTGTTAAAGTTCAGGTCTGAGTCCATGACTACACCAAGATTTCTGGCTTTGTCTGTTGTTTTTAACATTGTTGTTTGAAGCTGAGCGCAAACTTTTAATTGTTCCTCTTTTGCTCCAAAAACAACCACCGCTGTTTTTATTTAAATTAATTTCAGAAAGTTCTGGCACATCCAGCCGTTAATTTGTTCAATGCACTTAATCAGTTTATGTATTGGACTCTAGTCTCCTGGCGATAAGGTTATGTAAATTTGTTTGTCGCGGTATCTTATTTTGTTGTTTTCCATAATCTGAGCCAGTGGAAGCATGTTAAGAACCAGTATTAACAGAGCTGCCAACTTTTCCAAAAACCTTGGAGTGAGATTTGGGGTGGTGTTGGGGCGACATCCTGCCCTTCTAGATTCTTTCAGGAAGAAGGGTTCAAGTCCGTAGGTTGGATGAAAGAACGTTTAATACCATGGAATATTCCAGAGACAAGGTTAAAGAGAATTATGCATCCATAGCTCTCCCTAAGTTTGTCTCACTCTTTTCCCTTTCTGCATGATCTTATGTGCACAGGGGCAGTTCATTTGCTACCACGTGACATGTTTGTGCGCTGTGTTTTGTCTTCAGAAGGTTAGTGCCAAGCAGAGCTTGGCCTGCAAAATAGATAACAGGTCTCAGACTTCTACTGGAGAGGACCTTCACCCAAACACAGGACGTGTCCCTAACCACCCTTGGCCCTGCTTTTCAGAATTAGACTCACTCGGCAGAGCTATGGTTGGACACATTGTACCATAACAACTTATCAAAAGGTCACAGTAAACTTTATGAACTATCACACTGAAACCTAGCAGACTATGTGTAATGCTTTTGCTCTTTAGCTCAAAATATAATGAATTTAACACACATGATTAATATAATGCACTACATGATTATAATGATGTTCATGCACACATGATATGAATATATTTAATCCCAACAATCCCCCTTTTGGTCCCACCGGGACCACCTTCATTGGATACCTATTCAGTGATCAGAACAAAATGACAAGCGTCCCGGAATTCAATCATAGAGCATCCCAGGATACATTAAGAGGTTTCCACTCCCCCTTTTGATCTTTTTAAAAGATCATCATTAACTAACCACCTACTGAACAGATCCCGGAAATTCTCTACACAAAATCAGAATCACAGTCACAATTACAACAGATATTACAAATAACAATGCAAACGCTTCATTTGGGAATGGAATTTCATCTTGACTGTTGACTGGGATACCTTTATACCAGATTCAGAACCTCTAACCTGGGCGTTTTCAACCTTCACTCTTCGTCAACCTTGTGTCCACTTCTTTCTTCAACCAGGGATTGGACTAATCACCTGGAGTTGGAGCTTGGGAGGGGATTATTCTGCCCCTTTGCTGGTCCCTTTGCTCTTTTCCGCTCTTCTCTTCGTCCGAAGGGATGCGTGCGCCTCCTTCCAGTGCGGCTTGCACTTCCCTCAGTGTCCGTCCTGGCTCCTCCGCTGGCGTGCACTGACTCCAATGATTCCATGTTTCCCCCTTTCTGCGTAGTTTCACTGCATGGCTGGTGCGTTCAGTCACCTCGAATGGACCGGTCCACCTGGGTTGGTTCCACTTCCTTTTTATCTCTCTGAGGCTGACCCAGGCAGCCTGGGGGACCGTGTGGGCTGTGGATCTCTCACCTTTCTGTTTGGAGAACCTGGACACAAATACTTGTAAATCATAAAAATAGGCTTTGGGCAATCTTTTTACTTTACTTTCTGCTGGCCCAGTAGCCGCCAGACCAGGAAATTTTCTGCCTTTTTCCAGCTCAAATGGGGTGAATCAAGTGGACCTGTTCACAGAAAAACAAATTGTCATTAGAGCAATAGGCAAAGCATCAACCCAATGCATCCCAGTCACACTGCAGATTTTGCTCAGTTTCTGCTTTATGTTTAGGTTCATTCTCTCCACTTTTCCCTGTGACTGTGGATGGTACACTGTACCAAACTTATGCTGGAGCCCCAGCATTTGTTCTACAGTTTGTAGGTCTGAATCCTTGAAGTGGGAGCCGTTGTCAGACCTTATCCTAGAAGAAAAACCATGAGTGGGGATGTAATGGTTGATTAGACATTTTTACCACTGTTTTGCTGTCTTCCCTTTTTGCTGGCCAGGCTTCAGCCCATCCTAAAAAATTGACTGTCAATCGGTATTGGCACCCTCTGTTAACTGTCCCCATATCAGTAAAGTCAATGATTACCTCCCTCATTGTGTCGCACCTCAGTGGGAATGCTCCCATTTCTGGTTTCACTGTTGGTTTTGGGTTGTATTGCAAGCATGTCTGGCATTCTCCTACCTAGTTTTTGTCATGTCTTTCATGTGTGGATGCCATCAGTGACATAGCGCTCTGTCCAGCTGGTTTGATCCCACATGTCCTAATCTATGTGTTTCAGTCAAAGTCTGTCTGGTAATGCTAAGAGGTAACAGTACTCTCCCGTCAGGTCCGCGCCAGATTCCGTCCACCTCTCTAGCTCCTCTGTTTTTACAATATGTTTTCTCTTCTGGGATAGCTTTCAAATGTAGTTCTTTTAGGGTGTGTGTTGTGTTTCATTCTCTGGTCTGCACACTAGTTGTCTGCATAAACGGTTATCATATCCTGCACTCCTTTTAGCTGCTTCATCTGCCATTCTATTTCCTTCTGCCTTTTCTGACTTCCCACTGTCATGCCCCCTACATTCAATCACTGCCACTCCTGCAGGTTCCTGTAAGCGATGCACTAACAGTTTAATTTCCTGTTCATGTCAAAATTGGCTCTCCTGATGCAGTTACAAACCCTGTTCTTACCCATTGCTGGAGGTTTAAGTGACAAGCCCCTACCACATATGCTGAGTCAGTGCAGATGTTTACCGTTCGCGACGCTCTAGGTCTAACGGGAGACAGAAAAAGCATTAGCCAGATCAATGCATGTGAACCATTTTTGTGTAGACAACAAATTTGTAAAGGCCACATAGGGATTTGGAACGGGGCACGTAGGTGTTCCCAGATTAGCATTTACTTTTCTCAAGTCGTGCACCATAGGCCTTGTATTGTGTGAGAAATACCTTCAATAGCCACTGGTTTAATGGGGTACTGAGGCTGTCTGATCGGTAGCAAAGTTTTCATTTCAAATGTGACAGGTTTACAATGCACCAACCCTACATCTGTGGAGCCAGTACTCCATGGATTCAGGAAGTGAGGTCACCGGGGCAGCCGCGTCAGGGTGATCAGTCATTTCTCTACCATGTGACCTGGAAATGAGACAGTTCTCCAAAAAAGCAGTATCATGCACATATGGCGGGAACATGTGGATGGAGTATGTGTCAGTGCTGGGTGAGTAGAAAACAACGTCAGTTTGAGTGCGTCTAAAATCTTTAGCAGCTACTGCAGATTTAACCATTGGGCCTAATTCCTTAGCTTGATGTTTGGGGTTTATTGCCAGAGTAATGTGGGGAACAGATTCACCTGACATTTTGTACCAGGACATTTTTTCAGGGGTGAGTTCTACCTCAGCAGCTACACCTTGGGGACCTGCATAGATGCTAGTGGATTTTAAATCCCACTGTTTACCAACTAGGTTATCGGAAAACTCATTATAATAGAGAAGGTCATTTTCTCTGTCATAATGGAGGGTGAGGTGTGGAGGGTCAGCAGGTGGTACATACGGACGGAGGCTGCAAATCCAGGGTTTCCATTGTAGGTAGGCGGACAGGATGCCAGTGTGAGTGGGTGTCTCAGTGAACAGAAGAGGAAGTAAAACAGGCAGTTTCTGTCTTTTCCCAGAGAAGCCTACAACAGTCACAAATTGTTCTGATAGAGGTGCATTATTTGTGTCATTCAAAGTGGAGTAGGAGCATCTGAATCCACTAAAAAATGGATAGTCTTTCCCACCTACTTCCACTGCAAGGAGAGGTTCTGCCAAAGCCCTCTCCGTAGCTTCCCCTGGGCCCCCTCAGTACATACCCTCATACCATCCTGGAGCCTGGTCACCTTCCTGTGTCAGGGGATACTGGCCTGGTGTCCGTAGCTGGGAGCAATGGGGAGTTTGGGCCTGGTGTCCCCTGTTGTCCTCTGCCTTGCCCTCTCTGCCTTGGTTGAGCATGTGGGCAGGCAACTTTCCAGTGGTCCATGGCACCGCACAAGAAGCATCCACTCTGTCGAAGTGGTTGGGGTCTGTTGAAACGAGTTGCAGCCCCCCCTGTATGTACCCCTGAACTGACCTCTGGATGGGAAAAATATCCCTGGGGAGAGGAAGCAGGAGGATAGGCTTGCTGAGGAGCAGGGAAGGGAGGAGGGATCTGGGGGATAGGATCACAAGGGAAAGGGGAGGGGTTGACTGGGGGGTGGCGGGTATGGTTAGAATCAGCAGGCATTGTGACAGACATTTGTTACTGAGCATCTTTTGTTAAGTTTAGCTTTTGCTTCTGCTAACTGTAGTTTCAAAAGCTGTGTCTGCAGCTCTGTGTTTAACTCCCCTTTTTGTCAGCTTTACGTTTAGCAATATCTAAATGATGTCTAACATTTCCGCCACACCGCATCTTCACAATCATCATCTAAATCTGGATTTTCTTCCAATTTTACACACACCTCTGATGGCAGCCCTGCAAACACCGCCTTCCTGAACCACACGATGTATTGCCCTTTGCGCTGGATTTTTTTCCTGTCTGACGCAGCCATGTGTCATAACAATCAGCTAATACTTCATAGATTCAACTTTGGGGTACCCCGGGAAGCTAGGTATCCGGCGGACTGGGGCAGAGGATAAAATCTCCTCATGACCTCTGCTATTCGATATAAATGGGGCATGAAAAGTGACTCATCGTCTTAAGTTCGATTATAGCTTCTTTTTCTATTGTGCAGACCTCATGTTAATGTCAGAGTTTCAACGTATGTGTGAGCAGGTGTAGTAATGTGGTGTGTTTAAGCCAGCCCTCGTAGCTGCATCTACAGGGGGCAGTACCTCTTTGTACTTGGATCATCTCCTTGCCATCCAATCTCCCCTTTTTCTTTGTAATCTCCACATCCTGAGTCTCACACTCTCTACTTCCTTTTCTATTGCTATCAGTTTCTCCCTCTGATTCACAGCTATCTCTCAATTTCCTTCATCTCTGCAGCGACCCATACTGTCTTACCTTTTGCTCTCCTGTCTCTTTGATCTCTTCCCTTTCTCTCCTTTTCCTGTCCCTTAAATTCTTTCTCGTACCTTTCTCCAGAGTGATCTGCTCTCTGCTTGTGGCCTGAACTACTCTGTTTCTTGTATTCCTCCAGCTGTTCAGCCTCATTCTCTGACTGAATGGAGCATTTCATAACTTTCCATTTGCTGCTCTGAGAGTGCGCGATCCTGTTCTACAGAAGGAGAGGAGCAGAGGAGGGAGGGGATCGGGGGCGCGCTTGGCTCTGTCTGTTGTTGGGTCCTGATCAGGGATGAAAGAAGAAAGTAACGTGCCGCTTGTCACATCTATTATTGGCTATAGTCCGGGGGTCTGGGGGCCTTTAGTTCGTCAGTCTGAGTGTCGGATGTAGCAACATATGATTGTCATGTCTGGGTTCTGATTCTGTCTTGTTCTGAAACGTAGATCTTTGGCTCCCTGGACTCTTGTTTTTTTTTTTTTTTTTGTTTTTTTTTCTGGCATGAGATGACTCAGCTTTGCCCCATTAATGCTATTCATGAATTTTCAGACCCTGGGCCTCTAATTCTTTTACCCTTTTCTTGAGTTTTGATCGCGGTATCAAAGCCTTTGAGTCAAATTGTTTCTATACTCTTCTAACTCCTGTCATATCTATTTCTGGACTTTCCACAAATGTGCCAATAATGTAGTTGTGGTGTCCTCTGCGTTATCCTGAACGAGAGGCCACAACACTGTCTTGTTTCTTTTTTAACCTTTTTGGTCTTTTTCAGCTGTCTTACCTACCATTCCGCGCATTATCAATTCAATTTGTTTTTCCACGGTTTATAGGGCCCGCAGCCTACACCAGTAATTATATGATCCCTTTGGGCCTCCTTACTCCAAATTATGATTATTATTATTATTATTCTTATTAGTATTATTTATTTATTTATTAGTTTTTACAGAGATTATTTTAAACTTGAGACTACCTTTCACACTAAATAGTCAATGTTAGTGCTATCCTTCATGATCACCTCAGTGTCACTACTTTCATGACTCTATTTTTAGAGATGTTACTTTCGCCTCTGACTCTTCTTCACACTAATTTAGCCAATATAGTGCTGCCTTTCATGTCTACTTCAACATACACCTCACACTTTTTCTTTAAAGTGCTACCCCTTGAGTCTGACTTTCTTTATATTATCACAACAAAATTAGTTACAATATGGTACGTTCTAGAATCCAACCTCTATGTCTTGATGTCAAGATTAATCAAAATACCTTTTCTAAATTGTCAACCAGAACCAAGGACCTCACCCATTCAATTTAAGGTTTTCTAATATAGAGATTTGATATAAACAGGTTCTGCTTACCTTTTAGGTGGCCACCCTTGTGAATGATTAGAGTGTCGGTTCTGGTTGTTTGTCCAATAGAACCTCTTCCTCCTGGCTAGCTCGCCAAAATGTTGGGGCGACATCTTGCCCTTCTAGATTCTTTCAGGAAGAAGGGTTCAAGTCCGTAGGTTGGATGAAAGAACGTTTATACCATTGAATATTCCAGAGACAAGGTTAAAGAAGAATATGCTTCCATAGCTCTCCCTAAGTTTGTCTCATCTTTTCCCTTTCTGCATGATCTTATGTGCACAGGGGCAGTTCATTTGCTACCACGTGACATGTTTCTTGTGTTTTTGGTTGTTCTTCAGAAGGTTAGTGCCAAGCAGAGCTTGGCCTGCAAAATAGATAACAGGTCTCAGACTGCTACTGGAGAGGACCTTCACCCAACCCAGGAGTGTCCCTAACCACCAGGCCCTGCTTTTCAGAATTAGACTCACTCGGCAGAGCTATGGTTGGACACATTGACCATAACAACTTATCAAAAGGTCCAGTAAACTTTATGAACTATCACACTGAAACCTCGCAGACTATGTGTAATGGCTTTTGCTCTTTGCTCCAATATATATGAATTTAACACACATGATAATTAATGCACTACATGATTAGAATGATGTTCATGCAACACATGATATGAATATATTTAATCCCAACACACCAAGTACCTTTAGAAAGGTACCATGTTGTCCCA
>NW_022602940.1:0-29048 GCF_008692095.1 Etheostoma spectabile | reverse complement strand
CAACTGGCTCTTTTGACGTGAAGGAGCAGCGGCTCTACTCAAGCCCCCACCATCCCATTGGGTTAGAGATGCCAGCCCCCCTCCTGATGAAACGCATTTTGGCCGCTTGTACCCTGGAACAGGGTTGTGGACAATATTAGATTTGAAAGAAATCATTCCTTGTTTTTTGAGAAAAGAAATGGATTGAACACATTTGTTAATGCTTTAAAGCTTGTTTTGAATGGGCTGAATGTGGCCACATATAATTTACGATACAGACAACATACATGTCACTGTTTTTGCTCTAAAAATTAGACAACTGGTAACTTTGTTGCACTTATTAAGAATGACATGCCTACACTTCATTAAGTGATAACTATGCATTGCTGGGATTTGGACAGAGGATCTCCGGTTTACAAGGCAGGCGCTTTAACCCCTAAGCTACAGCGCCTTCTACAGAGAAGCCTGTCTTGCAAGAATACATGCTAATGAACAGGGTTGCTTCCATCTATCCATCTTTGTCCAGCGCCGCTCCAGCAGGGCCCCTACGGACTCCAGCCAATGTAAACACTGGACGTGTCCTTGAGTGACGCCTCAAGGCCTCAGGACTCACTGTTCCTAGGCAGGCCTACTGAGAACACCAGAAGTCCTATGCAAGGTCCTTGAGAGATTAGAGACCCTTTCCCCACAGCCCTGGTAAAAACCAACCTCCATGCTATAAGTCCCCTCATCACAAAGGTCATTAACCACTCCAGGCAGGCCATGTTCCATCAACACTGAAAACAGCTGTTATCAGGCCATTTCTGAAAAAAAAAAACACCCAGACTTAGATGTCTTTACCAACTACAGGCCGATCTCCAACCTTCCATTCCTTTCCAGGGTGCTGAAAAAAGTAGTTGCTGCACAGCTTCAGGATCATCTCAAACAAAACAATCTTTTTGAAAAAATATCAGTCTGGTTTTCACCCTGGCCACAACCCAGAAACCGCCCTGGTCAGGTCACAAATGACCTGCTGATGACTGCAGATGATGCTCCCCATCTCTTCTCAACCTCCTAGACTTAACTGCAGCATTCGTCACTGTGGACCACAAACATCCTCCTCCATTGTCTTAATTACCTTATTAGTGTTCCTGACTCTGTCCATGAGGGGTCTCATCCTACCTCACCGAAAGAACTTAACATGTCGCCTTGGGAGGGCTAAGTCCCTGACGCCACAACGTCACCTGTGGTGTCCCTCAAGGCTCAGTGCTCAGCCTCACCCTGTTTATCCTACATGTTCCCTCTTCGCCATGTCATCAGCCGGCATGGAATCTCATCCACTGCTATGCTGATGACACTCAACTCTACCTCAGGAACAAACCAACCACCCCTCTGCTGCCCCTGCCATCATCCACTCTGACCACCTGCCTGGAGGAGGTAAAGGTGTGGATGAAGCCAAACTTTCTGCAGCTAAACAGCTCCAAGACTGAAGCCATCTTAGTCGGCACTCCACACACAGGTTTCGATCATCTGACATTATCCAAGCCAATCCAATCCACTTTATTATATAGCACAAAAGGATGATACAGAATAAATAGATAACACAATAAAAGCACAATAATATATATTAGAGCTGGGCAGCGATTACAAGTTTTAATCGCGATTAATCGCATAATTTCCCTGATTACTCGCGATTATCGCAAAATGAAATAATGAATTCAAAGTAGTGTATATAGTGCAATTTTTTTTTAAATGTTCTGCCATATGAACGAAAGTGCTGTAACATTAGTTCTGCAAAAACTTACCAGCATTTTGTTTATAAAGTAGCAGTTTTTAAAATATTTAGTGTACATAAACAATGTATTATCATGTCCAGAGTTGAATTCCATCTGGTTGGAACGTGTTGCATAAGCGACTCCTTCTGTCCACGTTCATCTGTTGTTGCTTTAACTCTGCAGCCCTTGCTGGACTGTGTTAGAGTGCCCCACAACTTCTCTGTACTTGCAAGGACACTGTCAAACCGCGCTGTAGCAGAGACACTGTGACAGAACGCTGGAGACCGTGCACAAAGCAGGGTACATGTTTAAAGGCAGAAGGCTCGCAGCAGCGATCATATTCATATCTATTCGTAGATCTGTGCTAACTGCGGTGACTTTATTTGACACATTCCACTGCTGTGCAACTTCAACTTCGTGTATTCTTCTTGTGATGGTGCGTCTTGAGGAATCTCATACCTGCCGTCGTTGTTGGATTCTCAGACCGATGTCCCCACCACCCTAATGGGCCTGCAGTCTGTAGCTATCCACGTTGCTAGGCTTTGTTAGCTTCTCTTGCCTTTGTCTATCTATACTTACCCACACGCTGCATCTAACGTAGCCTGCCGAAGCCCGCGCCACTGTGTGTTTTGTTGAATGATTTGCTGGTATCAACTGTCAAGGTGACATTTCAGACTGGTACTCCGGTTTCTAAGAAATTTAACTTGCAGTAATTACAAAGCCTGTGAGCAACAAAACTTCAATAATAAAAAATAATAAAAACTGCACATGTATGCTTATCAGCTATTTCCTGTGACTCAGAATTGGGGAAGCTGACTCATGCGGAAATGTAGAAGCTGGACGTGCATTGTAAAGGTCAATGGGATTCTGACTTTGAATTCAAATATTTGGCATCCAAGAAATTTCGGAACTGATGATGTATCAGTTATTTTGCTGGTGGTTTATTAGTCACAGCAACAAGCTTGATCATTGACATACAGTTGCCTGCCACATATCACAAACTGTTGGGTGGGGCCTTATGTATTTTGCTTGTATTTCATCAAGCGACCTGCATACCAATGACTGCAAAGATTAATAGTACATGGTTTGCAGAACTGTACCTTCTAATATAAGGCCACTTGGTTATCTTTGAGCTCATATATCTAGAGAGGGCTCCTCCAGGTTATTTAAGCAACAACGTCCCTCGGTGGACTTGAACCACCATCCTTTCAGTTAACAGCCGACTGCGCTGACCTATTGCGCCACAGAGATTGCACCTTGCTGATGTTTTATGAGCGCCAGCTTGATCTTTAAGCACTAGCATTTAATTTATGGCTTTTTGAGGTTGAGCTGCACATGGATGCTTATCAGGTATTTTCATGTTTACTCAGAAATTGGGGAGTTGCTCACTCCAGGGAGCTCAATCTTTATGCCACAAGCATTTGCTTATGTGAGCTTTGATAACTGTGAGAAACTGTCACAAAGTAGATGTGAACTCTCCAGCTGAAGAGGAGGTGATGCAGCGGCGCCTAGAAGCTGAGGAGACAGGCTTAAAAGAAGGAGGTGGAACATGTCTATGTCTGTGGATCCTCATGGAGGCAGCTTGATTGATTGTTATGCTCCTTATTTGTGCGATATACTGAGATCTAATTTTTAATCAAACCTGGTTGGGAGAGTAACCTTTCTGGTTACTTTTTGACAAACAAAGCAAGTATCATCACTCGAAGAAATTTACTGGCTGGAATCAAAGCCTATCAACTGCTTGGAAGGCAGCTATGCTCACCACTATACCACCATTGCTGACAATATAACGTTCACTGCAAATCTTGCAACACATGTGGTCATTGAGACTGAAAATAAATGCTCGGAGATGCTTCCAGTACCTATTTGATATTTTACATTGTCCATGAAGGAACATCTGCCTTATGTCTGTATGTTTTGTATGCATGCACATCTGCCTTAGGTATAATGAGATGTGTGACCACCATTGAACGACGGCTTTCGTTACCGGCAGGATTTGACCTGCGCAGGGAGACCCAATGGATTCAAGTCCATCGCCTTAACCACTCGGCCACGACAACCTGAAAAACCAGTCCAATACTGATTTGCGCTAATATTGATAACCTATTCAAGGCAAAGCAAGGCTGCTTTATTGTACAACACCTTTCAACAACAGGGCAGTTCAAAGTGCTTTACACAAAACAGTTAAAAAATAAAAAATAGATAAAACACAAGAATAAAGTTACAGTGCAGTATTTGAAATTAAACATTAAAGAAATGATCAACTAACTTCCTTTGACACACTGAGCTCCTCTCTCCTTTATCTTTCTATTTGTGTGATTCCATGTCCCAGAAGTGCTTGTTACTAACCTGGTTCTGGCGAGTCATTCCCCAAAGTCCTTATGTTCTTTTCCCCCAGCGATCAGTAAAATCATTGGATGCCATTGTAATCACATTCAGATCCTCTCAAATGGAGACCCTGATGATTATTGTGTTCATAAGTGCTTATCTTTAGGGTTGTCTTGTTGTGAGTTCATCATCAGAAACTTACAAATGCAGAGGCAGTACATTTCAGCACTTGTCCACCGCTACTTAAATAAATAAAAGAATGTGAGTTTTGGAATAGATATTTAGCACTAACTGGTACTTTCTAATGCTGAATGAGCTCTAACTGGAGGAAAAAGGAGTTGCCCCAAAGAAAGTTATTGGACTCTAATTGACCACTCATAGACTTTTAATGGCATACATTGGGATGATGGTTGTCTATTCATGAAGCCATTCATTACTTACAATAGACAAGACCACTGAAACCTGATCAAAAAGAAGGTGGAGTTGAATGGAAATGGCTGCATTCAGTATTTAAGATGGCAAATCTGTGTAAGGAACCACTTCCACTGCTTCTATATCACAACACAGAAGATGCCAGAAGAAACATCGGGACTATGGAGAAGATCATGAGAAAGAAGGTTGCTTACTGTAAGACTTTGACGTTGGTCTAACTCAAGAATTGGCATTGGATTGATTTTAGTTAGTGCTAATCTATGGGGTTGTTTTTCTGACAACTGAATCTCAGATTTTTCTAATGACAGTAACAGTAACTGCTATTTACGTTGTGTTACTAGTTGGAGCCCCACTGATACAGAACAATTAGGGAACATTAGGGAACGTTAGTTTTTGGTTCTCTAAAGGTCAGTTCAAACCAAACCAAAAACTAACGTTTAGGGAACATTCCCTAAACGTTAAGAGAACCAACCAACTTTAACGTTACCCTGCGGTTGCGCTGAACCTTCACACAACGTTCCCGTTTGGTTGTTTTTGGTTGTTCTGACTTTTTGAAGTATACATTTAGATTCACTCTAAAATTATTGGCTTTCTAAAATTTTATAAAAAAGTTTGATTGCTAAAAAACTCATGTGTTCTTTATTTTGTTTTGTTAGTTGTATTTGATGAAAATACATAAAATAAGAATTTATATAAAAAGATTTTTGCAGAACTTAATTCATTTTCACATTTCTTCAAGTGGTTTGATCAGCATACAAACAATCGTTTCACACCCCCGCCAGTAGGGGACGCATCTGTTTTAAGGTGTCCCTGAACTGCTTGACTTCCATATACACCATGTAGTCTGCATCAAGAGGAGGACAGGGCACCCAAAAGTTCATTCAAACCAGCGCCATTAATCATATCCATGGTTTTCAGGTAAGTATTCACTCGAGATAAAGTGGTGTGTTTCAGCAGTCTGCTATCATTGTTAGAATACATTCAGAACATGTTTAACTTATTCCTGAACCGTTGCGATTTACACTCAGTCATTTGCATGTAGCTTCTGTCTGAACATTAAAATTCCAAATAGTGATACGTTTGACTCAATGGTTATTCATCACTATTCAGATTGTAATGTGTAGACATTCCAATGCCGTGTATGAGCATTGTTGACCATGATTGCGCCTCTATAAAGTGATACGTTTGACAATGAGCGGGAGCTCGATCTGTAAGCCACAAGCATTTGCTTTATGGCTTTTTGAGGTTGAGCTGCACATGTATGCTTATCAGGCTATTTTCCTGTTACTCAGAATTGGGGAAGCTGACTGATTTTTTTTATAGATTATGTCTCTCACAGTGGACAAGCACTACGATGACAATTTCAGACCCCTCCATGATTTCTAAGTGGGAGAACTTGCAAAATAGCAGGGTGTTCAATTACTTATTTTCCTCACTGTAACTTCTTGACTTTGTAATGCCTTATGTCAACTGTAAAAATGTAAATTGAGTTGAGCCATAATTTTTTTTATTCAACCTTTGCTTTTCCTACTGTGACATGTCAAAATGTGCATTGTTTAAAAGCCCATCTCTACACATCCATGTTCCACTCCCACAGTGGTTTCACACATGCTAGATGTCCCTTAAATTCACAGTATATTTTTGTGATGTATTGGTGTATGTAAAGTTACAGATTTTTTTATTGTGTGTCAAGTCCAGATAATTCCCTGACCGGGAATTGAACCCGGGCCACAGCGGTGAGAACGCTGAATCCTAGCCACTAGACCATCAGGGAGTCGCAGCTATCAAATTTATCTTTGTAGATGTGAGTTTCCTTTTCACTTACTAGAATGACTCATATTGTTTTAGGTGAGGAATGGCTCCTGGATTCTATTGTTATTTCTGAGATCAAAAATCTCAGGCAGTGTTTTTAAATCAATAGGGAAAAAGAGGAACGCATACTCTTAAAAAGTAGACTTCCAGAGTATTTGCATAACAAAGACACAAATGGACATTGTGATACCATGGTGTCGTCTATCGTTGTTTCTGAGATCAACAATACCTCCGAAGTTGAATAGCTGTTGCATACCTGTTAATATAGAGAAGAGCTCTCGTTGCACTGCAGGCGGACAATTTAGAAAATTAAGTTACTTTAAACTTTAAACTGTCCATCTCCTCTGAATCACCATCTGCAAATTTCCAAGCCTCGTTGGCATGCCGACCACCATCTACAGTAGGTAAATCACTGGCTAGCTATGCAGGAGTACCTCATAACTTTTACCAGGTTCAGGTGGTTAATTTATGGTCAAATGAAGCTTCATTAAGCTTTCTGAACAATGTTCTTCATTTTCTGAACGCATTCACTCAGTAGTGTTTTATTATTGGTTGTGCATCTGTGATTGCCCTAGAGGTGCTCTCAGTCCAGCACCTCTCCCCCTCATCTTTGTTAGTTTTACTCTGTCCAGCATAAATCACTGACACCATACCTCACACTCATCCATGCATATACATTCACCACTGACTAAACTGACTACCACCATCATTGAATTATCATTTCTTTTGTTGTGGTCATATTCTCGCATTTCCTTCAACCTTTGCACACAGTCTTTTGTCCTGGCCTTTTCATGGGGTCATGACAAAGCCTCTAGGGTCAATTTTAGCCTTTGTGTGAGTATATAGGTTTCCAGATACATTGTTTTTGTGAAGATTGACGACCAAATGTTAGTTTTTCTGAAATTTTGCGAACCATTACAATGCCTTTCATAGCTCGTTGGCGCTACTCAGAACGTATTTGTCCACTTTCTCATCTCCTTTTCTTACCAATCAAACCAAAGCTCCCTTCCATTTTTTGCCAATCATGAGAGACTTCATATCCATTTCTTGCCAATCAAAAAAGCGCCTCCTCTTGGCAACGCCCATCTCCATTTCCTACCAATCAAAACGCATTTTCGGCTTCAATGGCAGCTTTGCCGCAATCGCAAGAGAAGACGACTCATCTCGGTATTTTCCACGGAAAATAAAGTAAGTTATTACTGGCACCAAATCTCATGAATTAAACTTGTCAAAAGTTCATGTAATTGATGTATTTGTTTGACCGCAATGTCATATGTTGTGTACTTTGCTAGTTAAGAACAAGCTTATAACGTTATGCTACTGTAAGCAGTAGTAGCTAGTGTATAAGTGTATTAAGTACCGTCAGGTCAAACGTCACCGTTAAATGTTTGTGCATTAAACCTGTTACATGTTCATGTAATGTATGTAGTGTATTTATTTTCTTGCGAAGTCATGTTGCGGTGCACTTTTCTAGTTGAGAAGAGTATAACGTTAGTCAACAGGATAGGCTACGTTATGTGTATTACGTTACGTATAAAGTAACATCAATATGTTAAGTAAAGTCAGTAGTAGTATTGATGTTACTTTATACGTAACGTAATACACATCAATATGTTAAGTAAAGTCAGTATCTTAAGTTAACGTTAGCTGTAATTTAATTTTTATTTTAAAAATTATTATTGTAATATATTCATAATTTTTAGAGGGAGAGAGAGAGAGAGAGAGAGAGAAATGATAAATTGATTGAATTGACATCAGTCCCTTATAATTTATATTACTTTAAGATTAGCATTCAAACGTTTACCCAACTTTAGTCCACTGTGGTATTTGTTGACAATAAAATATAATTGTAATATAATAATGTTAATGTTGATAATGATTATATTAAGCCTCAATTATGACTCAGCCCCTGTACTAGCAATGTTACAACATGCTTTACTATAAGATGAAGGTAGATAGATTTAGATGATAGAAATTAGCTATTCCATGGTCATGCCTGTAATATATAATTATTTGATTAAATCTTATACTAGTTTTGTCTTTTGGATACAATAAAGGGACCTTATTAAGTGCCAACTATTGACATTATTTCCTATTGTCCTATTGAGTTTTAATCTCAGATGGCTTCTAAGGCTAAGAAGCATCGTGCCATGGGGGACGATGAATGGCTGTCCCGCTGAGGACGTTTGCCGCTACAGGGGTCTGGCCTACTGATGCTGGGAATAGACCAGCCCCTAGTCAAAAGAGATGGCATGAGCTCTATCTTAAGGTACAGCTTTTTACATTTTTTTTTACAACTATCAACAATTAATTATGTCATGTAACATTCTGGTGCATTTTATTTTGGTGAATTACAGATAGAGAAGTGTCCACTCCAGCAGCGGGGCAGATGTCTCTTTTTGGTGGAGCACAGGTCTGCACGTGTGGATTTCACACTAAGAAGGTAAAGTTCATTGGGATACTTAAATGATAGAAGTATACTAAAGATGCAATCATAATGTATGTTGTTAAATTGACTTTTATCTGTGGCTGTTGATTTCTTTGATATTTGTGTTAGAAAACTAATGTGCAGACAGCCACACCTGCTGCTGCAGCTGGCCCAGCTCCGTCAACTGCTGCTGACCCTGCTGCTCCAACTGGTGCTGCCCCTCTGCTGGTCCAGTGCAACCCAAATTATCCCTTGAAATGGTACCCAGCATTACTATTTAATAAAAACATATAAACAGAATCAATGCAACAGTAGCTTTAATTCCATGTATATTGCTTTGACCTGTACAACTCTATGATCATTTACTGTAACTTGGGACATTTCATCCTTCCCCGTTATTCAAACCACGGTTCGGTGCTCACACCTGCAACACTGAAGCCCAACCTCAGTATGGCCAGGAAACCTTCTCAGGTATGATGCCACATATTGTTTAATTATAATACATTTAGTTAATAATGCATTTTATTAGTTTGCACTCCCTTCTTCTTAAATCAACTGAATTAAAATGACCTTGTGTTAAACTTGAAACTTTAAAATTGTATCTCTTTGGGAGAATAGTTTGCGTGCTACTCTGCGTGCAATTTCTCTTTTCTTCCAGGTCGTTTCCAGCACTGCCACCACGTCATCTGGCAGTTTGATTGACACCTCTGCAATAAAACCACTATCCCTCTTGCTGCACCTCAATCAACCTTGCTGCTGCCTCTGTTTCTACCCCAGCTACCCAGCCTGTTGCGGTCTCTGTGTCCACCCCAGCTACCCAGCCTGCTGCTGTCTCTGTGTCCTCCCCAGCTTCCCAGCCTGCTGCTGTCTCTGTGTCCACCCAGCTATCCAGCCTGCAGCGTCTCCATGCCTGAAGAACAACTAGTAAGAGGGATTAAAGAATAGCTAAGAAAAATAATACCTAAATGGGTAATTATTCCATAGTATTGTGTGCATAATATTAGTGATAACTTGTAATCGTTGGTCTGATGTTGTTTTTCAAGCTGTGGGTGAACACAACATGCCGGGAATGGATCTTGTGGACAGCCTAGCAGAGTATCTGGTGGTCTGAAGAACCATACTGTTTGACCTTGAGCAACCAACAGGCCAGCACCATCATTGACCTCTGGCAGAGCCTGCTGCCATATGACCAGCAACGGGTGGTGTTTGCTGCCAGACACCAAGACAGGCTCATAGTAGGAAAGTTCAGGTCTCCAAAACTACGGGCAGAGTTTACTCCTGGTGTGGAGAGCCTGAAGCGGTGTGTGCTGGGATCCATTGCCTCCCCTGCCCAGTGGCCAGACTGCTGCCGCTTGGTGGAAGCCATTTGTATCAGACTCTGTGATTTACACAAGAATCCGAAAAGGAAAGTAAAGGTAAAGAACAGGACTATACTACAAGATGGACTTGTGTCCTGCAGGATCACCGCAAAATCCAGCAGCTTATTCTGGGTGGAGCCATCATGCAGAGCACTACACTGCAGCTGGTTGAGATCAATCAACAACCCCTCATGCAGTGGCATAATAAACGGGTGAAGCGCCAGGATGTTACACTGATCCTGCAGGGAATAAATCTACCTGCCCGAATTGCTGTGGCCTCGGAGGCCCTTCCACCTGCCAACATCCACGCTGCTGCTCCTCCTCAAACACACTGCACTGAACATGTTTACAACCTGCCCCAAGCACTGTGGGGTTGGCAAAGACAAAGTGGTGGCAGGCAGTACCCCTGTCACCACTGCCCCACAGGCTATCATGCCAAAGCCATCAGCCCAGAATCAGATTTTCACAGCCCTCCTGCCCCTGTCACCGCTGCCCCACAGGCTATTATACCAAAGCCATCAGCCCAGAATCAGATTTTTCCACAGCCTCCTGCTTCTGGTCCTCCTTTCGTTCTTCCCTCAAGCAACCTCTGTCTATCCTCAAGGCCCAGGAACTTTGTTTGCTGTTCCAACACTAGCATACCGTGCCCCCCATATACCGGTTGCCCTCTTGCTCCATCCGCACCTCCACCTGCCAGTGGTCGCCCTGCCTCTAAGGCAAGGTTTAATAAGAGGAAGTGGAGTACAACACTTGCAGGAAGTGTGGACAATTCAGAACCGCAGAAACTGGGCACAGCCAATATCAAGGCACTATCTACTGCCCAAATACAGAAACACTGTCAAGAGAGTTGTGGTTAGATCAGATTAAAAAATCAAAATTTAAATGTATAATGTACATAGAAAATGTAAATATTAGATTTTACTATGCAAACAATATTATGATGTATTGTGATTTATATGTTATGTGTGTTTTACTCTTTGTACAGAATTAGTTTGTTGATTCTCTTATTTCCTCCCTGGCGTAAAAACCTTTGTATAGTCAGTCATTTCTTGTGCTAAACAATATTATTCGTTACCTAAAGACATATTGTTTTGTTGAGATCAGTAATTTAATAAAGTTGGCATGTATTATATTAATTGGCTTCATTTCAATATTATCTAAATTCTAGTGTACACACTGCTGAGCATATGACTTGCCTTTATACACCCTACTTCCTGCAATGATTACTGGAAGACATACTAGCTTTTAGAGAAAGAGAACTAAAAATGCTTGGTTTTACCTGTCATACATTGTTTAAAGAAAAAGAAAAATGATTTTACTAAACAATACTTGTTATAAAGACTAACTTTTAATTTTGACCAAATATAGCACGATTACTAAATGTATGCAGTACTAAAAACAGATATATTGTTCAAAAGTCAATCTAAACGTCATAAATTATTTGTTTAAATTGTTTCCCAACCTTATTAATATCTTATTCCTCCAAAACTTTGTTTAGTAGAACAATAAAGTTGTGGACAGTGTAATTGGATCTTCTGGCACTAGGTGGGGATCGAACCTAAGATCTGGTGCTAGGTGGGGATGGAACCTAAGATCTGGTGCTAGGTGGTGATCGAACCTAAGATCTGGTGCTAGGTGGGGATCGAACCTGTGACCTTTGAATCTACGTTAAACTTCCCTTATTTCCCAGGAACATTCCAATTTCAGCAATTAAATTCAAATCTGACTTAATAGAAACTATAAAACTCTTACACTTTGTGGGTAATTTAGCATCTTTCTCATCTTTTCTCTCATTTCTTCTTTTTTCCTCCTTTTTCCTCTTCCTTTTCCTCTTTTTCCTTCTTCCCTCCCTCTTCCCCTTTTTCCTCTTCTTCCCCCCCCCTTACAGACTATTGTTCCCCAGCTTTGGCGCAGTAGGCAGCGCGTCAGTCTCATAATCTGAAGGTCGTGAGATCAACCCTCCCACGGGGCAGGTGTTTTAAAAAAATAAAAAAACACTACTGCTGCTAAAAATACAGTGACAGGTGGTTGAACACAAGCACATGAATGAAATTTGTCATTCTTTGGTTATTTCTGAGAGGGATACAATGAAAGGAATTATTTAAGAGTGGTAGCAAACCAATGAAAAGGGTTATAGAACATAAATGGTATGTCCTTGGACATACTATCCAAGCAGGGAGATGAGTACAGAGATTTGGGTGCTAGCAAGATGGATGTAGGTTGCCCATTGTTCATTTAGACTTACCAGCAACATTGTTATGATACAAACGCGCTTTAAAAACAGTCACAATTCTTTTTAAAGACTTGCGCATGGAACACACATGATATGATAGTGTCTGAATTGGTCCATGTCCATACAGGTATGTCAAATGGACAACTCATCTAGCAGAGTTTACAACTCTACACCTGAACAGGGACTTAAACCCTGGACCCTCAGATTAAAAGTCTGATGCTCTACCGACTGAGCTACCCAGGCTTCTAAAACAGAGAACTGTGGGAAAAACAATCTCCTGAACTACAAATTAAAGTGCAAGTAAATGAAGACCAAAAAGCTGTTGCAATGATCACGGTCTTCTGGACAGAAGGAGGGTAGACCATAATTTGCACATTGCTGAGAACACCAAATGTTATTGCACAACTGGTTGAAAATTGGCTAAATTGACGAAAACGGTTAAAAAGCTCAAAGTCCCAACTCATCATGGCCACTTGCAGATTGTGAACATCCTGCAAACTTGAGCTGTGGTTTTCTTTTCGCTCCAAACGTTGACAGCCTAATGCAATTTTATGGCTATAGACAAATAACTTTACTGCTAGTGGGTACAATAAAACAACTCTCCCTCTGGTTCCGCTTCTATACTCTTAGTGTCCTCATTCGGAAGCACTATACGTAGTTTGATCAAAAGCCCTTGTGACAGGAAAAATCCACCAGATGACTTGCCATCCAAGCAGGGAGATCAGCACAGAGATTTGGGTTCTCGCAAGATGGATGTAGGTTGCCTATATGTACATCTATACTTACCAGCAACAGTGTATGATGCAAACCTGCTTGAAAACACAGCCACAATTCTTTTTAAAGACTTATGGAGGGACCACACACATATGGCAGTATCTGAAGTGTTCCACAATAAAGCTGTCGCCCTACAAGGACTTTAGCTGTGGTATCTTTTTTACTCAAAACATTGATAACCTAATTCAAAAACACAGCTTCAGACAAGTAAACTTTATTGCTGGTGGGTGCAAAAAAACAACTCTCCCTCTTCAACCGCTTCTATACTCTTAGTGTTACGGTTAGTAAGACCCAGAACCATAGAGATACAAAAGGCACGTTTAATGAGTGCGGAGGGGTTCAAACACTGGTGCAGACAGGTGGCTGGTCGAAGTGAGGGAGGAAGGCAGCTCGGAGGGACAACGGATGGATCTAAGGAGAGGCAGAGTTAGTACTAGAATACAACAACACAACAACAACACAGGCGCAAATGACTAGGAGCCCAGTTACCCAATAGTGCATGTAATGATCTGGCGTTGAAGAGGCGGTCAGCCGGGTTTATGTATTGCAGTGGTGATGAGTGATGAGGAACAGCTGAGTGGATGACGGAACGTAGATGGAAAGCCACGCCTCTAGATCCCCTGGAACGCCCTCACGGCAAGAAAGACAAGACACAGAAGAAAGTGAAGACACGACACAGGTTGGGGAATGCACCAGACCACAACACTTAGCCCGCGTGACAGAAAAATGCACCAGATGACCTTCTATCCAAGCAGGGAGATGAGTACAGAGATTTGGGTGCTAGCAAGATGGACATAGGTTGCCTATTGTACATTTAGACTTACCAGCAACATTGTTATGATGCAAACCTGCTTGAAAAACAGCCACAATTCTTTTTAAAGACTTATGGATGGAACACAAACGATATGGCAGTATCTGAAGTGTTCAAGAACATTAATTCTACACCTGAACAGGGACTTGAACCCTGGACCCTCAGATTAAAAGTCTGATGCTCTACCGACTGAGCTATCCAGGCTTCTAAAACTACTGGCTGTGGAAAAAATAATCTCCTGAACTACAGATTGAAGTTTAAGTAAATGAAGACCATTAAACTGTTGCCATGATCACGGTCTTCTGGACAGCAGGAGGGTAGACCATAATTTGCACAATGCCTGAGAACACCAAATGTTATTGCACAAACTGGTTGAAAATTGGCTAAATTGACCAAAACGGTTAAAAAGCTCAAAGTCCCAACTCATCATGGCGACTAGCAGACTGTGAACATCCTGCAAACCTGCATGACAGATGACGATAGCGAGCACTTCATACATATCCCAGAATCAAGCTGTTGCCTTATCAGGGACTTGAGCTGTGGTATTCTTTTTCGCTGAAAACGTTGATAACCTATTGCGATTTGTGGACAAATAAACTTTATTGCTGGTGAGTACAATAAAACAACTCTCCCTCTTGATCCGCTTCCTCTTGACGGGAAAAATCCACCAGATGACTTGCCATCCAAGCAGGGAGATCAGCACAGAGATTTGGGTGCTAACAAGATGGATGTAGGTTGGCCATTGTTCATTTAGAGATAGCACCCGCATTGTTATAATGCAAACCTGCATAAAAAACAGTCACATTTCTTTTTGAAGACTTGTGCATGTTACTTACATGAGACAACAGTGTCTGAAAGTGTTCAGAATTGCCAAAGTGTACAACTCATCCAGCTCATCCAGAACTCTGCCAATTTGCTCAATTCGGCCTTAATTGTTTCTGGACATCTGTTCTTTTTAAACAGTTAAAAGCAGGCCGGTTAGCTCAGATTGTTTTGAGTGGTGCTAAAAATGCTAAGCACCGGCAGACACTTTAGGGGTACTAAAATCGCCAAACCCTACGCCCAAAATAATCTGTATCCACCTTTGTTTGCACAAATCGGCGATTAACGCAAAAACAAGTCTCAATCTCTATAGCTCTGCTTTCCATGTCTTTTGTAGCAAGGCCAAAAACATACAGTTGTAAGGTTGTCTGCTCAGTAAGTGCAATATGAGTCACAGGTAACTGATGTGCCTAGCATTCAATCTATTTACTTCAACAAAAGCTAACTGGCCACCTAATTAGTCTACCTTTTTTAAAATGTTACCTCGCTCCTGAATTTCAGATAAACCATGGCAATTCAGATTTGGAAATATTACATTTTTTTGCAACCATGTGGCCTAATGGACAAGGCGTCTGACTTCGGATCAGAAGATTGAGGGTTCAAGTCCCTTCGTGGTTAGAAACTCCTGTCTACCTCCAGAAACAGAATGGGAGCATGTAGCATCTTGTTTTGGACTCTATAGCTATGCTTTCCATGTCTTTTTTGCAAACCAAAAACATATGCAGTCCCTACAAACCATTCACAACCAGGTAACCCATCCAGAACTCGCTCAATTTTGCTTGATTTCGCCTGGTTTGTTTCCGGAATCTTTTCTTTTTCAAACACTTAAAAAGCAGGCCAGTTATCTCAGATGGTTTGAGTGTGGTGCTAATAATGCTAAGCACCGGCAGACACTTTAGGGGTAATAAAATCACCAAACCCTACACCCAAGATCATCTGATTCCACCTTTTGTATGCACAAACAGGAATTACGCAAGTGAAGAAGTTCTTGTATCTCAAAGGCATATGAGGTTGCATACCGATGGAGAGAAGGAGGAGGAGAGAGGTACCTAGTGCATCATGGGAAGTCCCCCGGTAGTCTAGGCCTAAGCAGCAACACTAAGAGATGGTTCAGGACTCACCCAAGCCAGCCCTGCCTATAGGATTTATCAAAGAGGAAAGTCTTAATCCTACATGTGGAGATGGTGTCTGCCTCCTGAACCCAAACTGGAACCTGGTTCCACAGGAGAGGAACGCTCTGGCTCCCATTCTACTTTTGGAAAACCTGTTCTTGACTTGCCTTTTCCACATCCTCTGAATGCTTAGCTAACTAAATTACTTAAGTTGGCCAATAATTGTTGCTTTTTCATCTGTGTTGTGATTGTTGTGTGCCTTCAATATCATATCATATCAATATTATGTGGATATAATGAAAGAAACTGTCAAGCAAACACTTGCAACACTTTTAAAGGTTCCATGGTGTAATGGTTAGCACTCTGGGCTCTGAATCCAGCGATCTGAGTGCAAAACTGAACACCCAAATGTTGGAGAAGTTATGCTTATCTCCGCTCCAAAAACATTGTGGTTCAAAGACGTGTAAGAGATTCACTGCGAAGGATGGACCCAATCGGTGTCCTAGCCAGGAGAAGAACCGCTGTAGCTCGCCGAGTGTATTCTGTCCCACATCCAAATTTCATATGGCATATAGATGGAAATCATAAGTTGATTAGGTGGAAATTGGTTGTTCATGGTGCCATAGACGGCTACAGTAGGATGTTGATGTTTCTTCAATGCTCCAACAATAATCTTGGTGAAACTGTAAGAGACCTTTTTACTGCAGCTGTTGGACAGTATGGCAGACCACTGCACATCAGGACTGATCACGGAGGAGAGAACGTTCAGATTTGGGAGGACATGCATTCGAGCAGGGGGGAAGGCTCTGTCTTAACAGGAAGTTCTGTACACAACAGAGGATTGAGCGTTTTAACCGAGACTTGAACAAAAACTGCAGCCAAGTCTATGCACCCATTTTCTATGAACTGGAATCCCTGGGTATCCTAGACATAGACAATGCAACAGACTTATTTTGTCTCCATTATGTCTTTCTACCCAGAATCAACCACACTTTGGAGGAATTCAAAGCTGGATTTAACAATCACTCAGTGTCATCTGAAGGAAATAGAACACCTGTTCAGCTTTTTACTCTGGACAATGATTTGCCTCATCTTCACAACCCAGAACTCTCAACAGCAGGGTAGTTTTTCGTTCCTCACCTAACTCTCAAAGAGGATTTTCCCCTTGAATGACAGGGATTTGCAAGAACTGAATGAGACCATTACCCTCTTCAAAATGACAACACAATGGCAAAACATTGTTTCAGAGAACACAACAGTTTATTTTTGATAAACTTGTAAATGTGTGATCTTAGCATTACATGGACAATTGAGTAACATTATCCTATTGTAGTTTCACAAACCACCATGGAAACCAGAGCCAATAGCTCTATAATCCTTTTATACCAGTATGTATAGCCAAACCGTTGTCCTTAAACTACATTAAACTCAAAAGGGCTACAGTTGTACACTATTGTTTAAGTACAGCTAGTGAAATTTTTTATTTTTCATTAGGCTATACTGATTGCATATGGCTGGCTGTTACAGAAATCAGGAAGTGATGTGTTCACATAATGTGTAAATCAAAATGTTGCATATTTATTGCAAAAGAGCTCTTAACAGAGAGAGAGCCTTAAGAATTGTAAATAAAACCACTTATAGAGCACCAACTAATCCACTGTTTATTAAATTAAAAGCACTAAAATTCAGAGATATTGTTGACTTTAAAACTGCACAAATTATGTACAAAATAAATAATCATCAGCTGTCAAACAGTGTCCAAGGGTTGTTCCAAATAAGAGAGAGCAAACATCATTTAAGAGGAATATTTGTATATAAAACAAAACCTATAAGAACGAATGCTAAATATCACTGCATCTCAACTAAAGGAGTTACTTTATGGAACAGCTGCAGTGAAGAGATGAAATCATCTATAACAATGAGTAATTTCAAGAGATTATTTAAAATGAATATATTAAAGGGATACGAAAAGGACTTGAAGTGATGGTATTGTAGTAGACTGTATGTTTTCTTGGCATTTATATGCTGGTATGTCTATATATTAATATATTTATATATATAATAAAAAGAGGGTTTATAAGTGTTTGTGTATGTATGCATCTGTGTCTAGGATGTGTAAATAATAATGTGTAAATAACTGAAGAATAAGATTTACTAAAGGATAAAAGTAGAGAAAGGGGGTCGGACTTGATAAGTTGTTTATCAACTTCTTCCTACTCCTTTTGAACATGGAAAAAATTTTGTTGCGTTTGAATGACTTTCAATATTGGAAGACTGTGCTAAAAAGTACATGACCTTATTTATGTCATTTTAATTATATATGTATGCAGGAATGCATGTATATAAATCTTTTATTTTAATGTTGTTGTTTTTTTTTTATGTTCAAATAAACTATTAAACTAAACTAAACTAAACTAAACAGAAGATTTGACACAATTTTAAAAATGGCAAATAACGGTGTGTTTTTCAATGTTTTTTTTCAGCCTACTTATGTACTGCAAATGAAATCACTGCTTTATAATATGGACAAACTATGTCCTCTATGAAACACACTTAGACATGGACACAATCAACCACCGGGCTGTAGTGTATAGTTTTAGGGTTGTTGCCATGAAGGGGGCAGAGGGTACACAGAACACCACAGCAGCCTGGTTTGACAAACATGGGGAGCCCTACACTAAACAGTGGTGTATTTCACTGCAGGGGTTCTTTTACAAATGAACTGATTTAAGCAAATTAGTAGATTTACAGTAAAAATCAAAATTAGGACATTCCACTTATGCTCCAGTTGTGCTTGCAAAAAATAAGCCTTGTACTTTAAATGGTAGCTGTTAAATGTCTCGTTTAAATGAAGCTGAATAAAGATCCATTCATTAGTGCTACTAGGAAGCTGTAGTTAAATTCATCATCATCAGCCATTGTTTTTGCATTCACAAAAGGTGAAGCTCATTAGCACGAGTGTGCGCAATGGGAAGATGTTTGTTTTCATCATGAATACATATTAACTTAGGAGTTGGATGAAAACCAATGGCTGGGACTTTGCTGCTCCCTGTAGCAAATGCCAGGATGTGACCAGGGCTCAAAGTCTTCAGGAATGCCTCCTCATCGTTTGTTAGAGTCCTGTCCCCATATGTGTCTCTCAGCTCTTTACCTAAAAGGGAAACCACTGTTGACTTGGAGACTGGAAAATACTCAACAAATAATGACTAAGTGAGTGACTAATGGATTACTGTATAGGTATTTTGGTGAAAAAGCAATTTTATTATGACAAGCAAACGGATAACTGTATTCTTGTTTGTGGTACATAACCCTTAGGCACAGCTTTACGAGTAAAGAATAAAATTAATCTGTAAATTTCCTGGATTGTCTTATTGAATAATATACTGAATAACAAATGCATACTTACTTTCAACACATTGTAGAAACTCCCTAAATTTGACCACCAGCAGCTCCTCATTAGCTCTTCTGTTGCTCCCCAGTGCAGAGTAGCTTGGTTTGAGAATACCAGCTACAAAATCAGCTTCTTGACCTTTGTCCTCTCCTGGTATGTCAAGCAGCACACGCAAGCTGGGGTTCTCTCTCAAGAGTGATAAAACCTGCAGGGAAATTCAACTCCATAAATGAAAGATAACTAAAGATGATACAGAACTGTGAGGTAAATCTTACTCCATAGTGGGACAAGCCATCAATTAGTTGATCAAGACAGCTCTGCCGTTGCACAACAGTATGATATAGAACTGCATTTTTCACAAACACATCTCTGTTGGCCATGGTGACTACGAGTGGAAGACCCTCAACTTGATATCGCCATGAGTCACAGCAGCTGACTGCTTTCTCCAAATCATCCTGCAAGGTTGCATGTTGAACCTAAATATTACAGATCAAATGTTATTTTCTCAAATTACTGCATTTAATCAACATTTACAGAAGTACTATGTACACTGTGCATTTCACTTAATACTTACTTACCTATGACAAGAAAAGTTGGAATTTTCTAGTTGTTTATTTGATAATATGAAACCAAAATTATTTTGATAATGCATTCCACCAAAATAAAAGTACTGTACTGCTGTGGAATAGTCAAAAGCAAAGGCTTACTACAATAGTCTTCAGATCCGAACATTGAGCATTACCTTATTGAGGTTCTCCCTTAAATCAGGGTCACCTACATCATCAGGTGTCACGTGAGCTTGAAGGATGTCCCCAGACACAATGTAGTCCACCACACTCGGGGACAGGAATGCAGGTGGTTCACCCCCTTGCACTATTATTGTAGACATCATCCTGCCAATGGTTCGATACTCTCCATTTTGCAAGTGGAGCATGTTCAGTCTTGGTGTGCATCCATTTGGTGTGCCTGAAAGATTCAATAAATTAAAACAGCACATTCTATATATTTTGCGCGCACGCACGTACGCACACACACACACACCTTCAAAAGCGCCACTGTCCTGGAAGATAGCCTTCACCAGTAAGCGGAAAAACTCTCGTCTGGGACCCCCAAGGTCAGCAGCATCTTCCCCAGCATCATGCTCATCGCTTGCAAATGTAGCATAGAAGACTGTGATCATGGCAACAGCTTAATGGTCTTCATTTACTTAAACTTCAATCTGTAGTTCAGGAGATTATTTTTTCCACAGCCAATAGTTTTAGAATCCTGGGTAGCTCAGTCGGTAGAGCATCAGACTTTTAATCTGAGGGTCCAGGGTTCAAGTCCCTGTTCAGGTGTAGAGTTGACGTTCTTGAACACTTCAGATACTGCCATATCGTTTGTGTTCCATCCATAAGTCTTTAAAAAAGAATTGTGGCTGTTTTTCAAGCAGGTTTGCATCATAACAATATTGCTGGTAAGTCTAAATGTACAATAGGCAACCTATGTCCATCTTGCTAGCACCCAAATCTCTGTACTCATCTCCCTGCTTGGATAGAAGGTCATCTGGTGCATTTTCCTGTCACGAGGGCTAAGTGTTGTGGTCTGGTGCATTCCCCAACCTGTGTCGTGTCTTCCCTTTCTTCTGTGTGTCTTGTCTGTCTTGCCGTGAGGGCGTTCCAGGGGATCTAGAGGCGTGGCTTTCCATCGACGCAATACATAAACCCGGGCTGACCGCCTCTTCAAAGCCAGATCATTACATGCACTATTGTGGTAACTGGGCTCCTAGTCATTTGCGCCTGTGTTGTTGTTTCTTGTTGTATTCTAGTACTAACTCTGCCTCTCCTTAGATCCATCCGTTGTCCCTCCGAGCTGCCTTCCTCCCTCACGCCGACCAGCCACCTGTCTATACCAGTGTTTGAACCCCTCCGCACTCATTAAACTACCTGAACCTTATCCTGTCTTCGTGCCTTTTGTATCTCTATGGTTCTGGGTCTTACTAACGGTAACACTAAGAGTTTAGAAGCGGAACAAGAGGGAGAGTTGTTTTTTTGCACCCACCAGCAATAAAGTTTACTTACTTACTTACGTCTGAAGCTGTGTTGTTTGAATTAGGTTATCAATGTTTTGAGTGAAAATGAATACCACAGCTCAAGTCCTCAGTAAGGCGACAGCTTTATTGTGGGATATGTATGAAGTGCTGATCTCTATGCTTGGATAGCAAGTCATCTGGTGGATTTTTCCTTCCATGGCAACAGCTTAATCTTTTTCATTTACTTGAACCTCAATTTATAGTTCAGGAGATTGTTTTTTCCACAGACCTCTGTTTTCGAAACATGGGTTGCTCAATGTTGGTGGTACGTCTAAATGAACAATGGACAACCTACATCCATCTTGCTAGCACCCAAATCTCTGTGCTGATCTCCCTGCTTGGATGGCAAGTCATCTGGTGGATTTTTCCTGTCACGAGGGCTTTTGATCAAATTACGTATAGTGCTTCCGAATGAGGACACTAAGAGTATAGTAGCGGAACCAGAGGGAGAGTTGTTTTATTGTACCCACTAGCAGTAAAGTTTATTTGTCTATAGCCATAAAACTGCATTAGGTTATCAACGTTTTGAGCGAAAAAGAAAACCACAGCTCAAGTCCCTGGTAAGGCAACAGCTTGATTCTGGGATATGTATGAAGTGCTCGCTATCGTCATCTGTCATGCAGGTTTGCAGGATGTTCACAATCTGCAAGTGGCCATGATGAGTTGTGACTTTGAGCTTTTTAACCATTTTGGCCAATTTAGCCAATTTTCAACCAGTTTGTGCAATAACATTTGGTGTTCTCAGGCAATGTGCAAATTATGGTCTACCCTCCTTCTGTCCAGAAGACCGTGATCATTGCAACAGCTTTTTGGTCTTCATTTACTTGCACTTTAATTTGTAGTTCAGGAGATTGTTTTTCCCACAGTCCTCTGTTTCAGAAGCCTGGGTAGCTCAGTCGGTAGAGCATCAGACTTTTAATCTGAGGGTCCAGGGTTCAAGTCCCTGTTCAGGCGTAGAGTTGCACATTCTGCTAGATGAGTTGTCCACTTGACATGCCCGTATGGAAATGGACCAATTCAGATACTATCATATCATGTGTGTTCCATCCACAAGTCTTTATAAAGAATTGTGACTGTTTTTCAAGCAGGTTTGTATCATAACAATGTTGCTGGTAAGTCTATATGAACAATGGGCAACCTCCATCCATCTTGCTAGCACCCAAATCTCTGTACTCATCTCCCTGCTTGGATAGTATGTCCAAGGACATACCATTTATGTTCTATAACCCTTTTCATTGGTTTGCTACCACTCTTAAATAATTCCTTTCATTGTATCAATCTCAGAAATAACCAAAGAATGACAAATTCCATTCATGTGCTAGTGCGAGTATTCAACCACCTGTCACTGTATTTTTAGCAGCAGTAGTGTTTTTTTGTTTTTTAAAACACCTACCCGATGTGAGGGTTGAACTCACGACCTTCAGATTATAAGACTGACGCGCTGCCTACTGCGCCAACGAGGCTATGAAAGGCATTGCAATGGTTCGCAAAATTTCAGAAAAACTAACAATTTGGTCGTCAATCTTAATAAAAACAATGTATGTGGAAACCTATGTACTCACACAAAGGCTAAGATCAACACTAGATGCTTTGTAATGACCCCATGAAAAGGGGAGACAAAAGACTGTGTGCAAAGGTTGTATACATGTATGCATGGTGTATGCATGGATGAGTGTGAGGTATGGTGTCAGCGATTTATGCTGGACGGTGTAAAACTAACAAAGCGGGAGAGGTGCTGGACTGAGAGACCTCTAGGGCAATCACAGATGCACAACCAATAATTAAACACTACTGAGTGAATAAGTTCAGAAAATGAAGACCATTGTTCAGAAAGCTTAATGAAGCTTCATTTGACCATAACTATTAACCACCTGAACCTGGTAAAAGGTATGAGGTAGTCCTGCATAGCTAGCCAGTGATTTACCTCCTGTAGATGGTGGTCGGCATGCCAACGAGGCTTGGAAATTTGCAGATGGTGATTCAGAGGAGATATAACAGTTTAAAGTTTAAAGTAACTTAATTTTCTAAATTGTCCGCCTACAGTGCCAACGAGAGCTCTTCTCTAATATTACCGGGTATGCAATAGCTATTCAACTTTAGAAGGTATTGTTGATCTCAGAAACAACGATAGACAGCACCATCTTATCACAACGCCCATGTTTGTGTTCCTTCAAAGTTTGCAAAAACATTCACATGAACCCGCAAATAAATTGATGAGATTATGGAGGTCAAAGGTTCAATGTCAAGGTGACTGTGTCCTCATGTCTGGCCATCCGATTCTTGTGAATGCAATATGATGGATTGAAACCATCCTCTGCTAACTCTGATTTCCATGGTGAGATGAATCATGATATAACTGCTGGAAAAGTTGTTGACAGCCCATGAAAAGTGGCAAGTCATGTTCTGGCAGATTAAAAAATTGACATACAGGATCCAGGAGTTCTAGAATGTTAGGTTGAAGTTCAAGAATGTTAAGCTGCCATTCTACAATGTTAGCTTTAAATTCTAGAATGTTAAGCTGCAGTTCTAGAAAGTTAAGCTTTTATTCAAGAAATTTGAGCTGCAATTCAAGAACAACTGGCATAGTGGTGCCAGTTATGTCATGCAGGTTTGCAGGATTTTCACAATCTGCTAGTGGCCATGATGAGTTGTGACTTTGAGCTTTTTAACCGTTTTGGCCAATTTAGCCAATTTTCAACCAGTTTGTGCAATAACATTTGGTGTTCTTAGGCATTGTGCAAATTATGGTCTACTCTCTTGCTGTCCAGAAGACCGTGATCATGGCAACAAGCTTAATGGTCTTCATTTACTTGCACTTCAATTTGTAGTTCAGCAGATTGTTGTTTCTGCAGTCAGCTGCTTCAGAAGCCTGGGTAGCTCAGTCGGTAGAGCATCAGACTTTTAATCTGAAGGTCTGGGGTTCAAGTCCCTGTTCAGGCGTAGAGTTGCACATTCTGCTGGATGAGTTGTCCATTTGACATACCTGAACACTTCAGACAGTGTCATATCATTTGTGCTCCATGCACAAGTCTTTAAAAACGAATTGTTACGCAGGTTTGTATCATAACAATGTTGCTGGTAAGTCTAAATGAACAATGGGCAACCTATATCCGTATATATATATATATATATATATAGTATATATATATATATATATATATATATATATATATATCTGTATAACCATATAACCTTCCGTCAGCCTGGCTACAGTGCTGAAGATAAACCTGGGGTTGTTCCTGTTTTCCTCCATTAGGCAAGGCAAGGCAAGGCAGCTTTATTTGTATAGCACATTTCAGCAACAGGGCAATTCAAAGTGCTTTACACAAAATCATTAAAACAGATAAAACACAAGTACAAACAGTTAAAAGTCATAAGCATTAAAAATCAATAAGACACATGAATAGACAGTTAAAAACAAAATAGAAACATTAGGACACATAAAACACAAGAATAAAAGTTACAGTGCAGCATAAGAAAGAAATGAGCATTAATTTAAAGAAAGGCAGCATCAAAAAGAAAGGTCTTCAGCCTTGATTTAAAAGAACTGAGAGTAGCAGCGGATCTACAGGTTTCTGGGAGTTTATTCCAGATATGAGGAGCATAGAAACTGAAAGCTGCTTCACCCTGTTTAGTTCTGACTCTGGGGACAGAAAGTAGACCTGTCCCAGATGACCTGAGAGGTCTGGGGGGGTCATAGTGTAGTAGCAGATCAGAAATGTATTTTGGACCTAAACCGTTAAGGGATTTATAAACTAGCAAGAGTACTTTGAAATCAATTCTTTGAGACACAGGAAGCCAATGTAAAGACTTCAGAACTGGAGTGATGTGATCCAGTCTCTTGGTCTTAGTGAGGACTCGAGCAGCAGCGTTCTGAATCAGCTGCAGCTGTCTGATTGATTTTTTTGGGAGACCTGTAAAGACCCCGTTACAGTAGTCAAGTCTACTGAAGATGAAAGCATGGACCAGTTTTTCCAAGTCCTGTTGACACATAAGTCCTTTAACCCTTGATATGTTCTTTAGGTGATAGTAGGCTGACTTTGTAATTGTCTTAATTAATGACGAGTAGTACGTCAAACTACATCTATGATTTAATACAAGACCAATAATAAAGAGCTTACTTATCTTGCTAGAGACCTTCATCGATTCCCATAACGGGAGTTGAACCCGGGCCACCTGGGTGAAAACCAGGAATCCTAACCGCTAGACCATATGGGACTGATTACTATTACTTCCAGTCAATACTGTCAAATGTGGAGCTTCTTCAAGTTATATTAGCAACCAGGTGACTACTCAACATGCCCCATGTGTGTGTTTATCCAAAACAGATTCAAGGTTTGTTCGGGGCTTTGTCCACGCGGGCCAAGAGGCTAAGGACAAACACAGTCTGCACAGTAGTAGGCCCACGAGCAGCTCCTGCAGATGTATCTCTTGCAGCCACTGCACACAATGTGTGATTTGCGGTCCTTTCCCTCTGGACAGAGCTGACACTGCTTCCTTTTGCTTTGCACCCTCGGTGTGTCCGGTTCAGAATCCCTGTCCTCCTCTAGGCCCCTTGTGACTACAGCCGCCACTACAGCCGCCACCACCACAGGACCTCCTCGCTTTGACGACGGCTTTGACAAGTGCGGCGGACGCCTCCGTGCGAGGCAGACGCCGCCGTCTCTCGATGAGCGGATTCACAAACGCCCTTCCCAACTGCTCGAGGAACGCCCTCCTCTTGTTGAGCTTGCCGCGCATCCACTCGGGCCTGAGCTCTCGCCACAGCACAAAGGCGTTGTAGGCGGACACGTTGAGGATGTTGTGGAACACGGCGAGGGGCCAGCGCACCATCTTCCAGCGACAGCTGTATGTGTCCACGAGCTTGTCCAGGTTGTCCACGCCTCCCTTGGTGTGGTTGTAGTGGAGGATGATGTCAGGTTTGGCTTGCCTGCCGGCGCCAACGCGCGCATCCCCCGTGTGCAGCGTGCTCAGCAGCACCACGTTCCTGTGCCTCTTGGGCACGTAGGACACCAGAGTGGGGACGGGCGTGAAGGCAAACTTGGACGAGAAGACCGCACGGCCCTTTGTGGCGGGCAACGCCCCCGGCAGCTCAGGCTTGTTTTTGCCCATCGTGCCCACCGCGGTGAGGCGCCGCTCGACGAGCAGCCGCTGGGCCAGCGCGTAGGAGGTGAAAAAGTTGTCGCACGTCACGTTACGCGGGCCCCTCAGGCCCTTGGTCAAGTCCAGCACCACGCGGGCGACCAGATCCCTCTCGGGTGTGTGAAAGTGGCGTGTCCAAACAAGAAGATGGAACGTGATGGAAAGAGATGGAAGAAAAAATGTAACACACACACACACACACACACTAAGACAATTGTACGGCAATGGTACCAAAAAAAAAAAACGAAAACAACAACAAAGCAACAAATACAACACCTCGAAAGGGCACCAGCTGCTCGTCCACCGTCACGTCGGTGCCCGGGTTGTAGAGGCGAGGCAGCTGGTTAACATTCATATACGTAAAAAGGAAATGCAGCTTTAGTCAGTTTCCCGATATCGTTTGCCAACAGGAAACATTTGATACAAAATATTTTTACCAAAACACAGACTTGATTTTGCCAGTAAAAAGTAATAGTAATATTGTGATGAATTTGCCAAATAGGTGACACTCTCTCGTCCATCACACTCAATAAATAAACCAGATTATTCAATCCATACCTCCACTTCTATGCAAAGTAGTCTCACCCAGACCCTATCGCACCCTAAGCGAGAATCATAAACCTAGACCAACGAACAAGGAGAGTCCTGTTTGTTCCTTACATTTTTTCCCAGTTTTTTCTATTGCGTGCCGTTGAAGCAGGATATGAAAAATTGCCAAGTTGTCAAGTGTAAAGTTGCACATTCTGCTAGATGAGTTGTCCATTTGACATACCTGAACACTTCAGACACTGCCATATCATGTGTGTTCCATGCACAAGTCTTTAAAAAGAATTGTGGCTGTTTTTCAAGCAGGTTTGTATCATAACAATGTTGCTGGTAAGTCTAAATGAACAATGGGCAACCCACATCCATCTTGCTAGCACCCAAATCTCTGTGCTCATCTCCCTGCTTGGATAGTATGTCTTTGGTCTAACATACCACATATGTTCTATAACCCTTTTCATTGGTTTGCTACGACTCTTAAATACTTCCTTTCATTGTATCAATCTCAGAAATAACCAAAGAATGACAAATTTCATTGTGCTTGTGCCAGTGTTTAACCACTCGTCACTGTATTTTTAGCAGCAGTAGTGTTTTATTTAAACACTTTTATTTTTAAAATACCTGCCCCGTGTGAGGGTTGAACTCACGACCTTCAGATTATGAGACTGACGCGCTGCCTACTGCGCCAACGAGGCTATGAAAAGCATTGCAAGGGTTCGCAAAATTTAAGAAAAACTAACAATTTGGTTGTCAATCTTAATAAAAACAATGTATGTGGAGACCTACACTCACCGGCCACTTTATTAGGTACCCCATGCTAGTAACGGGTTGGACCCCCTTTTGCCTTCAGAACTGCCTCAATTCTTCGTGGCATAGATTCAACAAGGTGCTGGATTCATTCCTCAGGGAGTTTGGTCCATATTGACATGATGGCATCACACAGTTGCCGCAGATTTGTCGGCTGCACATCCATGATGCGAATCTCCCGTTCCACCACATCCCAAAGAGGCTCTATTGGATTGAGATCTGGTGACTGTGGAGGCCATTTGAGTACAGCGAACTCATTGTCATGTTCAAGAAACCAGTCTGTGATGATTTCAGCTTTATGACATGGCGCATTATCCTGCTGAAAGTAGCCATCAGAAGTTGGGTACATTATGGTCATAAAGGGATGGACATGGTCAGCAACAATACTCAGGTAGGCTGTGGCGTTGCAACGATGCTCAATTGGTACCAAGGGGCCCAAAGAGTGCCAAGAAAATATTCCCCACACCATGACACCACCACCACCAGCCTGAACCGTTGATACAAGGCAGGATGGATCCATGCTTTCATGTTGTAGACGCCAAATTCTGACCCTCCATCCGACTGTCGCAGCAGAAATCGAGACTCATCAGACCAGGCAACGTTTTTCCAATCTTCTATTGTCCAATTTCGATGAGCTTGTGCAAATTGTAGTCTCAGTTCCTGTTCTTAGCTGAAAGGAGTGGCACCGATGTGGTCTTCTGCTGCTGTAGCCAATCTGCCTCAAAGTTCGACGTACTGTGCGTTCAGAGATGCTCTTCTGCCCACCTTGGTTGTAACGGGTGGTTATTTGAGTCACTGTTGCCCTTCTATCAGCTCGACCAGTCTGGCCATCTCCTCTGACCTCTGGCATCAACAAGGCATTTCCGCCCACAGAACTGCCGCTCACTGGATGTTTTTTCTTTTTCGGACCATTCTCTGTAAACCCTAGAGATGGTTGTGCGTGAAAATCCCAGTAGATTAGCAGTTTCTGAAATACTCAGACCAGCCCTTCTGGCACCAACAATCATGCCACGTTCAAAGTCACTCAAATCACCTTTCTTCCCATACTGATGCTCGGTTTGAACTGCAGGAGATTTCTTGACATGTCTACATGCCTAAAGCACTGAGTTGCCGCCATGTGATTGGCTGCTAGAAATTAAGTGTTAACGAGCAGTTGGACAGGTGTACCTAATAAAGTGGGCGGTGAGTGTATGTTCTCACACAAAGGCTAAGATCAACACTAGATGCTTTGTAATGACCCCATGAAAAGGG